>NC_083242.1:34767142-34794088 GCF_032191835.1 Heteronotia binoei | reverse complement strand
CTCAGTGGCAGAGCATCTGCTTGGTAAGCAGAAGGTCCCAGGTTCAATCCCCGGCATCTCCAACTAAAAAGGGTCCAGGCAAGTAGGCGTGAAAAACCTCAGCTTGAGACCCTGGAGAGCCGCTGCCAGTCTGAGTAGACAAGACTGACTTGGATGGACCAAGGGTCTGATTCAGTATAAGGCAGCCTCGTATGTTCATATATATGAGAATTGAAACCCATTCTAAAGTGGGACAGTGGCTCAGTGGTAGAGCATCAGCTTGGTAAGCAGAAGGTCCCAGGTTCAATCCCCGGCATCTCCAACTAAAAAGGGTCTAGGCAAATAGGCGTGAAAAACCTCAGCTTGAGACCCTGGAGAGCCGCTGCCAGTCTGAGTAGACAAGACTGACTATGATGGACCATGAGGGTCTGATTCAATAGAAGGCAGCTTCATATGTTCATATGTGTAAGGGGAGGGATGGTGGCTCAGTGGCAGAGCATCTGCTTGGTAAGCAGAAGGTCCCAGGTTCAATCCCCGGCATCTTCAACTAAAAAGGGTCCGGGCAAACAGGCGTGAAAAACCTCAGCTTGAGACCCTGGAGAGCCTCTACCAGTCTGAGTAGACAAGACTGGCTCTGATGGACCATGAGGGTCTGATTCAGTATAAAGCAGCTTCAAAATAAAACAGGTGTCCTGACACAAGTGCCACACAAATACATCAACGCCTGTGTCTCTCTTCCCTGTCGTTCTCTGCTCTGTACCAAACTTTCACCCATACATTTCATATGGCCCTGTAGGGCCTCTAAAGAAAAGGCTGCCATTTTGGGCCAAATAGGGGCCTGGCTTTTATCACACCAATTGATTAAAATTTATATATCTTGTGTTACAAGCACATCATGACAAACTGCAAGAATTTGAACCCAGGGCTCTTTGGGAAGATACTGAAGCGATGCGAAAGTGAATGCGGCCATTAAATTGTGGGCAGGGGGAAAAAGCTGTTTCTAGCGTGTGCGTTTCTTTCTGTGCTGATTAAAATGCAACCTGAGCAACTAAGTAAAACTTGAGTTGAAAGGCCTGCGAACTGAAATAGATAAATCAACTAAAAGTTGAGTTGATTAATCTATTCAAGTCAGCAACCCTTAACAAATACTATCCTATGCAAATGTTTTTTTTGTTTACATCAGCCTTCTCTGTTTTCCACTCCTAAATCTGCAGGATTGGCTCTTTAAAGTTAAGTGACCAGTGCGGGTTCTGAGGAGTCCACACAGAAACTGAGGACCAGCGTCACCCCAATACGAAGAATCCTCCAGATGTCAGAAAGACATCCCTCCACAGGTGGGCCTTTACCTGACTGAATTCGTCGCTCTCGTCCCCCATCTCCTCCCGGATGCTCCGGCACTCGGCTCCTAGGTAGTTCCGTAAGTTGACAGCATGTATGGCCGCGCAGGCCTTCTTGTCAAGTGTGGCCTCCTGGCCGATCCAGTAGTAGATCTCCCAGTTCAAGGAACCATTATCGTCTAGCAATGTCTGTAAAGAAGCCAGGCTTGGGGTTAAAAGCATTTCTCTCTGTCCAGGTCTGATTGGCTAGTAACTGCAAAGTCATGGACCTGACAGTGCAACAACGCCCCTCCCTGGTCCCAGTTGACAGCACAGAGCTACCAATGAGAAGTTAACAAGTCAGGGCACCATAGAGGTCAGGGGTAGAGAGGCTCTGTTACTGGGCTCATATATGGCAGCATTCAACCCAAAGGAGACCACCAATGGCAGCCATGTTTAATTCTTGTATTTCCACCCCCCCCCCCGATGTGGTGGACTGGGAAATTTGGATTCAGCTCTGAAGTTCCATTTGTTTAGATACGTCTATCGCACTTTTCTCATTAGCGGCTTAAAACCCAGTTCTCCATTTTATCCTGATAACAACGCTGTGAGGTAGGTTAGGCCAAGGGAGAGCGACTGGACCCAAGGTCCCTCAGCGAGCAACCAAGGCTGAGTGGGGATTGGAACCTGGGTCTCCAAAATCCTAGCCCAAAACTCCAACCACTATGCTAGACACCCTGTGATTGGCTACATCAGGGGTGTGTGGCCTAATAGGCAAAGGAGGTCCTGCTAGAATTCCTTACAGGGCTCTTCGCACAGGGCCTGCTGTAAGCTCCAGGAGGATTGGCTACATCAGGGGTGTGTGGCCTAATAGGCAAAGGAGGTCCTGCTAGAATTCCTTACAGGGCTCTTCTCACAGGGCCTACCGTAAGCTCCAGGAGGATTGGCTACATCGGGAGGGTGTGGCCTAATATGCAGAGGAGCCCCTGCTGGAAAAAGAGCCCTCGTTGTGAGGCTAAAATGGAACAGCTGTACAAAGACAAAGAGACTAAGGAAAGTCCCTGGTTCAGAGTTCCCCCCACCCATGAATTCAAGAGTCTTCTTGCGGTTGAAAAACGTTCACCTTCTGCCAGCCCGCCCAGGCTGACAGCATCAGCCATTGCCGAAGCCTCCCATTTACCTTCAGCACAATGTAGCAATCGGCCTCGTAGAACTTCCCGTGGAAAGCCTCGTCCACCATGACGGGCACGAAGTTCTCGATCTGCCAGACGGAGACGCCCGGCAGTTGCCCCACGTCCTCGGTGAAGAACTCGGAGTAGTTGAGCTGCGGCTTCTCGAGGCTCTGGTCCCAACGGCGGGTTTTCAGGTCAGTGTACTTCAAATCCCCGTTCTCCTAGTGGGTGAGAGGGGCAGAGGTCAGCACCAGAGCGATGCCACACGTGGGGGAAAGGACCTGCTGTCTTAGCAGCACTCTCCTTTCTGCTTCGCACAGATCTTGTGCACGAGAATTCACAGTTCACACACTCCACCTGGCCCAATGAAGCTCACCCTGTGAAGACCCCGCTAGTGGACCTCCTGAGGGCACCTGAGTTTTGGCCACTGTGTGACACAGGGGGTTGGACTGGAGGGGCCACTGGCCTGATCCAATATGGCTTTTCTTATGTTCTTCTGTGACACAGAGTGTTGGACTGGAGGGGCCACTGGCCTGATCCAACATGGCTTCTCTTATGTTCTTCTGTGACACAGAGTGTTGGACTGGAGGGGCCACTGGCCTGATCCAACAGGGCTTCTCTTATGTTCTTATGTGACACAGGGTGTTGGACTGGATGGGCCACTGGCCTGATCCAACATGGCTTTTCTTATGTTCTTCTGTGACACAGAGTGTTGGACTGGATGGGCCACTGGCCTGATCCAACAGGGCTTCTCTTATGTTCTTAAGTGACAGAGAGTGTTGGACTGGAGGGACCACTGGCCTGATCCAACAGGGCTTCTCTTATGTTCTTAAGTGACAGAGAGTGTTGGACTGGAGGGGCCACTGGCCTGATCCAACAGGGCTTCTCTTATGTTCTTATGTGACACAGAGTGTTGGACTGGATGGGCCATTGGCCTGATCCAACAGGGCTTCTCTTATGTACTTATGTGACACAGAGTGTTGGACTGGAGGGGCCATTGGCCTGATCCAACAGGGCTTCTCTTATGTTCTTATGTGACACAGAGTGTTGGACTGGAGGGGCCACTGGCCTGATCCAACAGGGCTTCTCTTATGTTGTTTTATCTGGGGCAGTGAGGCTCTGTCTTCTTGTGTTGTGGGGAGGGGCACAGTGGGAGGGGTTTTGGAGTTCTGGCCCTGCTGGTGGACCTCCTGATGGCACCTGGGTTTGGATCACTGAGTAACAGAACGCTGGACTAAACGGGCCATTGGCCTCATCCAACATGGCTTCTCTTTATGTTCTTATGTTTGGGGCAGTGATGGTCTGTATTCTTGGTGCTTGGGGGGCAAAGGTGGGAGGGCTTCTGGAGTTATGGCCCACTGGTGGACCTCCTGATGGTATCTGGGCTTTGGCCACTGCATGACACAGAGTGTTGGACTGGAGAGGCCATTGGCCTGATCCAACATGGCTTCTCTTATGTTCTTATGTGACACAGAGTGTTGGACTGGATGGGCCATTGGCCTGATCCAACAGGGCTTCTCTTATGTACTTATGTGACACAGAGTGTTGGACTGGAGGGGCCATTGGCCTGATCCAACAGGGCTTCTCTAATTTTCTTATGTGACACAGAGTGTTGGACTGGATGGGCCATTGGCCTGATCCAACAGGGCTTCTCTTATGTTCTTATGTGACACAGAGTGTTGGACTGGAGGGGCCACTGGCCTGATCCAACAGGGCTTCTCTTATGTTGTTTTATCTGGGGCAGTGAGGCTCTGTCTTCTTGTGTTGTGGGGAGGGGCACAGTGGGAGGGGTTTTGGAGTTCTGGCCCTGCTGGTGGACCTCCTGATGGCACCTGGGTTTGGATCACTGAGTAACAGAACGCTGGACTAAACGGGCCATTGGCCTCATCCAACATGGCTTCTCTTTATGTTCTTATGTTTGGGGCAGTGATGGTCTGTATTCTTGGTGCTTGGGGGGCAAAGGTGGGAGGGCTTCTGGAGTTATGGCCCACTGGTGGACCTCCTGATGGTATCTGGGCTTTGGCCACTGCATGACACAGAGTGTTGGACTGGAGAGGCCATTGGCCTGATCCAACATGGCTTCTCTTATGTTCTTATGTGACACAGAGTGTTGGACTGGAGGGGCCACTGGCCTGATCCAACATGGCTTCTCTTATGTTCTTATGTGACACAGAGTGATGGACTGGAGGGGCCATTGGCCTGATCCAACAGGGCTTCTCTTATGTTCTTATGTGACACAGAGTGTTGGACTGGAGGGGCCACTGGCCTGATCCAACATGGCTTCTCTTATGTTCTTCTGTGACACAGAGTGTTGGACTGGAGGGGCCACTGGCCTGATCCAACATGGCTTCTCCTATATTCTTATGTGACACAGAGTGTTGGACTGGCTGGGCCATTGGCCTGATCCAACAGGGCTTCTCTTATGTTCTTGTGTGACACAGTGTGATGGACTGGATAGGCCATTGGCCTGGTCCAACATGGCTTCTTTTATTATGACACCATTTCCAAAGGTCCCCAAGGTCCTGCCCCTGCCGTGAAAGGCCTTCAGCTCGCTGCGTGGTCTTCTCGCTTCCTGCACTGTCCTGAGCCACTGCCCCTGACACTCCCCATGGGATTCTTACCTCCATCTTCTTGTTTTTCTCCTGCGCCACGTCTGACATGCCCTTCAGCACCTGTTTCGCCTGGTCGTCCTGCGTGGAATCTTTGCGCCGACGCAGGCGCATCTTCCGAGCCAGGGGATCCTTTGGGCTGCTCCCTGAAAACAGGATTTGGGGAGAAATTTTTTTAAGAGAACGCTTATGGACCAAAACTCAAAATGGGGACTTACAGGGTACACTTGAGCTAGATTTGGGAGGTGACCAAAACTTTCAGGCGTGTCAAACTCGTTTGTTATGAGGGCCAGATCCGAAATCAACGAGACCTTGTCAGGACAGGCCATGGGTGTCATAAAATGTAATGCCAGGTAGCAGAGTTACAAACTTAAAAGGACATAGACAAACACAATTAAAGATTTTTTAAAAAAACACTAGCACTCATTGGTCTTAAAGATGCTTTCTTTGTATCTCTCCCATGGGATCCAGGAAACTGGGCAAAGGAAGCGCTGGCTAGCCGTTCCTTCCTTCTCCAGGAGACCAGGAGGGGGAGGAGCCTCAGCCAATAGAAGGAAGAGAGGTTTGACTCAGTAGCTCTGCTGTGCGATTGAGAGAGCCTGGCAAAGCAAGCTATCCCCTCCCACCCTTCCTCCTCAAGGGAGGAGCCTCAGCCGATGGAGAACATAGAGGCTTTGCTCTGTAGGTCGTGTGCAACTGAGCAAGCCTGGCAAAGCAAGCTTTGTTGTAGAAGAAAGCAAGAGAGAGAGAAGGAAGCAGATGACATCCAGTTGCCCAAGGGCCTGATAGGAGCCCTCGGGGGCCTAGTTCAGCCCCCGGGCCGCATATTTGACACCCCTGTTCTAGACTGTGAAAGCTTCTGGAGGAAATTGGGAGGAGTAATCACCATCCCCTACTCTCAAAAATCCAGCGCTAATATCCCAGCTTTCCCCCCTTTGAACTGAGCATTGGAATTACAGAGTTTGTGGTTCTTCAAGTAGAAAAGAGCAAGAGTCCCTAAAGAGTAACAAAATTCTGAACATCAGCGGTGATTCAGGAACGCTCCTCTCCTGCCACAAATGCTGTGCGACTTCAAGGCACTCGTGGACTCTTGAGCTTTTCTACTGCTACAGACAGACTAAGATGGCAACCCGTCTTGATCTCTCTCTCTGTGGTCTTCCGTAGGGACAGAAAATACCGCAGAAGACAAACGCAGTGTCATGGGTACTGGGGACCCTGCAAAAGAAGCCGAGCCTGCAGAAGAAACTGTGCCCCTGCCACCTGCACCAGTGCCCCTGCCTCCTGCTGGAGAAGATCCAAGCCCCCCTGCCTCGCCCTCTCGGGTGGCTCGTGTGCGTGACCGCCTTCGTCAGGACCTCAGGGATCGGAGGAGGGCGGCACGCTCACGAGCAAGACGCTCCCTGAGCCCTGAGTTTTGACAGGATTCTGGTCCTTCTAGGAGTGAGGATGCTTGAGTCTCAGCAGGATCCTGGCTGCCTCTCTGAGCCAGCAATTAGCCCAAATGGGCAACAGACAGCAGAGGGCTATATAGCTGTGGGCTTTGGGAGGAGGCTTTGTGGAAGCAACTAGTCACTTACCTGACGTTCTAGCATCCACTTTGGCTTTTGACTTTGACTTCTGGACCCCCTGACTTCGGCTTTGACTTCTGGACCCCCTGACTTCGGCTTCTGAACCTCTGACCTGCGATACCTGGACTGTGATTCGGTTTTGGTGCCTTGGACCCTCTTTGCTCACCAGCTACAGACCTTGGACTGCCCCTGGACTTTGCCTGACCCGGCCCCAGCCCGTGACACGCAAGTCCTTTCTAGTTTGATGATTTTGGAGAATGAGAACCAGGAATTCAACCGCTGCCCTCTCAAAAGCCTGCATTATTGCTCTTTATAGAAAAACTGAACATCCGGTATAGGATTTTTGTTGGGTGGCTGTGGGCCAGACGCTCGTTATCAGCCTGACCGACCTCGTAGAGTTGCTGTTGTAATTGCACAACAGAGGAGAGGAGCATGATGCCGTCCACCACTTTGAGAATCTCACTGGGAGAGCAGCAGACTATAAAATACCTCCCTAACTATCCTTCCAGGTCCACAGGCTCTTACGAATTGTCGTCTCTCCAAGGAGGCTGTCTGTTGCATCTCTGTGTGAGTTCCTGGTCTAAGCTGGCCTCTTTCCAAACAGAGGCAACCCAGGAGGGAAGGAATCCTTCAGAGCTATGCGATTTGCAGTCTAAAAGCGGTGGGGTTGTTTTGGAGATTTAAGCGGGAAGCAGACCCCCCAATAGCACCTTAGCTATCAGCGTTGGGGGAAACCACTGTAAAACCAACGGCAACTGGGATTTCCCTAAGAGGGGAAGCCCACACAAATGGTGGACGACAAGTTGAATCCCTTCCGAGCTCACCTGCACCGGCAGCTGCCACAGTAGCCGGAGAGGCCCCAGCCAACCGGAGCTGGTTCTGCAGGGAGAAGTCGATGTTGTACCACTCAGAGGTTCGGTCCACAGGTTTGGGGGGCATCACCAGGCTGGGGTTCTCGCGGACGTCCAGGATCTACAAGGGAGGAGAGCAGGGAGAGATGCCAAAAAGTCAGATCTAGAGAGGAGAAGGCGACAAGAGTCTGGTAGTGTAATCGGTTTTATTTGTTCTTTGCCATTTTATTTGCGAAGTGGTTTTAGGAAGGTGAGCCCTCTGTTATTGGCCTTTCCTTCCCCCCTCCCCTTAGATTGCATTGGAATCTAAGGTTCATCAGTGGCTATTCGCCACAGTGTATTGTTGGAACTCTCTGTCTGGGGCAAGTGATGCTCTGTCTTCTTGGTGCTTGGAGGGGGCACAGTGGGAGGGCTTCTAGTAGTCCTGGCCCCACTGATGGACCTCCTGATGGAACTTCAGATTTTTTTGGCCTCTGTGTGACACAGAGGGTTGGACTGGAGGAGCCATTGGCCTGATCCAACATGGCTTCTCTTATGTTCTTATGTCTGGGGCAGTGATGCTCTGTATTCTTGGTGCTTGGGGGGGGGCAGCAGTGGGAGGGTTTCTAGTGTCCTGGCCCCACTGATGGACCTCCTGATGGCACCTGGGTTTTTTGGCCACTGTGTGACACAGAGTGTTGGACTGGAGGGGCCATTGGCCTGATCCAACATGGCTTCTCTTATGTTCTTCTGTGACGCAGAGCGTTGGACTGGAGAGGCCATTGGCCTGATCCAACATGGCTCTTATGTTCTTCTGTGACACAGAGTGTTGGACTGGATGGGCCATTGGCCTAATCCAACATGGCCGGCCTGATCCAACATGGCTTCTCTTATGTTCTTATGTGACTCAGAGTGTTGGACTGGATGGGCCATTGGCCTGATCCAACATGGCTTCTCTTATGTGACTCAGAGTGTTGGACTGGAGGGGCCATTGGCCTGATCCAACATGGCTTCTCTTATGTTCTTCTGTGACACAGAGTGTTGGACTCGATGGGCCATTGGCCTGATCCAACATGGCTGGCCTGATCCAACATGGCTTCTCTTATGTTCTTATGTGACTCAGAGTGTTGGACTGGATGGGCCATTGGCCTGATCCAACATGGCTTCTCTTATGTGACACAGAGTGTTGGACTGGATGGGCCATTGGCCTGATCCAACATGGCTTCTCTTATGTTCTTGTGTGACTCAGAGTGTTGGACTAGAAGGGCCATTGGCCTGATCCAACAGGGCTTCTCTTATGTGACACAGAGTGTTGGACTGGATGGGCCACTGGCCTGATCCAACATGGCTTCTCTTATGTTCTTGTGTGACTCAGAGTGTTGGACTAGAAGGGCCATTGGCCTGATCCAACAGGGCTTCTCTTATGTGACACAGAGTGTTGGACTGGATGGGCCACTGGCCTGATCCAACATGGCTTCTCTTATGTTCTTGTGTGACTCAGAGTGTTGGACTAGAAGGGCCATTGGCCTGATCCAACAGGGCTTCTCTTATGTGACACAGAGTGTTGGACTGGATGGGCCACTGGCCTGATCCAACATGGCTTCTCTTATGTTCTTGTGTGACTCAGAGTGTTGGACTAGAAGGGCCATTGGCCTGATCCAACATGGCTTCTCTTATGCTCTTATGCATTTGGGTTGGGAGCCATTCGTGGGAAGGGCGGGATATAAATCCCAAATAAATAAATAAAAAATAAATAAATAAATTTGAATTGGGGATGGTCCGCCCATTGCTCAGGCCTCTTCCTCTCCCCTCTCTCAATAGCTGGGTCTGTGACATCAGAGTCTTCTCTTTTCCCTTGTTGGAAGATTCCAGGGACTTCAAGGAGGGAGGGTGTAGAAGAAGTTCTTCCTCCATGGCAGGGGGTAGTATTCAAAGTATTTTGCGAGGGTAGTGTTTGATTAAGGAGCCCTGTGGCGCAGAGTGGTAAAGCTGCAGTCCTGCAGTCTGAACTCTCTGCTCACGACCTGAGTTCGATCCCGGCGGAAGCTGGGTTCAGGTAGCTGGCTCAAGGTTGACTCAACCTTCCATCCTTCTGAGGTCGGTAAAATGAGTCCCCAGCTTGCTGGGGGGAAAGCGTAGATGACCAGGGAAGGCAATGGCAAACTAACCCATAAAAAGTCTGTCGTGAAAACGTCGTGAAAGCAGCGTCACCCCAGAGTTGGAAACGACTGGTGCTTGCACAGGGGACTACCTTTACCTTTTTATGATTAAGTTAACCTCATATTCCAGAATATTCCCCCCAAAAGGTTTTTCTTTCTTTTGTACAGAATGATATACATATGAATTGTTCTGGCCCTTTCCTTTCCTCTCCTCCCTTAGTTTGTATGCAAACCTGGAATTGTTTCCCCTCTCTTGTTGGCAGATTGCCTTTGAGGAACACCGAAAGCTACTGGAAAAAAACTGAAAGGACTCTTCGGGAAACTGTCTGTCTACCAACGTATAGCACCATTATGTTTTTATGTTTTTTAAAGGTTTTAATGGATGTACGTGTTTCTGATGTCATTTTAGAAGAGGAAGATGATATTTGGATTTATATCCCACCCTCCAGTCCGAATCTCTGAGCAGCTCACAATCTCCTTTATCTTCCTTCCCCACCACAGACACCCTGCGAGGTGGGTGGAGCTAAGAGAGCTCTGACAGCAGCTGCCCTTTCAAGGACAACTCCTGCGATAGCTATGGCTAATCCAAAGCCATTCCAGCAGCTGCAAGTGGAGGACTGGGGAATCAAACCCAGTTCTCCCAGATAGGGGTTTATGCACTTAACCACTGCACCAAACTGGCTCAAACTGACAGGTTCTAAATAAAAAAAAAATTAAAGCAAGCTGCACCAAACTGGCTCAAACTGATAGGTTCTAAATAAAAAAAAATTAAAGCAAGCTGTTTCCATCCCACACTGGTTGTTTGTTTATTTATTTATAATGGCCATAGACCAGCAAACAAGTAATAAAAGTCCAATTCATAACCACTGTTTGTTCTAGCACCTAACCTCCCCCTTTAATACGTTTGCGCTTAAAATTTCTATTTCTTTTAAAGAGTCTGTTGTGTTTCCTATGAAGCTGTACCTGGATCGAGGCAGACTGCCTCCGTGGGTTCGAGAAACATCACATTTATGTAAGCTTATGCGATAGGTTTGCTTTAAGTTCCTCAACTGAAACCCAGCCGGGTCCAGAATGATGCTGCCCCCCCACAAGTAAATGGTTTTGTCCAGGGGCGGAATTCTAGCAGGAGCTCCTTTGCGTATTAGACCACACCCCCTGATGTACCCAATCCTCCAAGAGCTCACAAGGCTCTTTTTTGTAAGCTCTTGGAGGATTGGCTACATCAGGGAGGTGTGGCCTAATACGCAAAGGAGCTCCTGCTAGAATTCCACCCCTGGTTTTGTCCTCCCCAATCCCGATGAACAAGAAACCAAATTCTCTCTCCCTGCTCCCGTTCTGTTCCAAAAACCTCACCTCAATATCCGTCAGAAAGTGCACGGCTTCAGGCAGGGTGACTAGCCGGTTCTTGTTTAAAACCAACTTCCGTAGCTTAGCGCACCTGGAAGGGGAAAGAAGGCCCAGTAAACACACACGAAGGTCGGAAGCTCCCTCAGCCCGAGGCAGTCTACCTGTCCCTCCAAGCTTGGGACTGTCTGCTCTGACAGGTTCAGGAAGAGAAAGGCCTGTTTGAACGCCTGCCGTGCAGGATTCTTTAACTGCAAAGAAATATCGTCTGGAAAACAGCCCTGGTCTCTCAAAACGTCAGCGCTAAAACCGGCCACGTAGCATCTAAGAAGGGAAAGGTGTGCATGAAAACAGGGCAACCGTGGCACAAGTTGGAAGATGGCCCTGTTCGTGCTGCAGTATGAGACCAATGGAGTGGGCTCGTTGCAGATAGCGTGACGCCAACGCTTTATTTCGCTTTCACACTGGACGGTCTTGCAAATTCCAGTCTATAGAATGTTTATCAGTTATGAAATCGCAGGGCTTTTAGGAACAGTCATTTCTGCCATGCAGAAAAAGCCCTAGAGCAGAGGTGGCCAAACTGGCTTAACATAAGAGCCACACAGAATAAATGTCAGATGTTTGAGAGCTGCAAGACATGAACAACAGAGGTGAGGAAGGAAGGAAGGAAGGAAGGAAGGAAGGAAGGAAGGAAGGAAGGAAGGAAGGAAGGAAGGAAGGAAGGAAGGAAGGAAGGAAGGAAGGAAGGAAGGGCCATCTATTTGTTTAAAACCAACTTGATTTAAAACATTCTGGATCCTCCCTCTGAGCCAAACTGCTCACGAAGCAGCTAATATTCAACAGCAAGAACAAAAAAAATTGAAATGTTCAGAATAAAAATCAAAGGAGAGCATTTAAAAATTATGAATTTGATGAGTAACATCTGGAACAGAACGAAGAGGGAGGGAGGGAGATAGATGAGAGAGGGAAGGAGAGGTGGAAAGAAAGCAAACTTTATCTTTAAATGCCTTCCCCAAGCTGCCAGCTGACTTGGCTTGGAAGTGATTCCAAGAGAGAACTGCCTTCTCCAAGCCGGCCAAGGGCGCAGTGGAGGCTTTGAGACCCACACAATATGTGTGGAAGAGCCACGGGGGGCTCCTGAGCCACAGTTTGGCCATCTGTGCCCTAGAAGTATTTTCCATCTCATCAGGTGGAAAATGTAAGTTGCTAATGTTTTAATGCTGATTTTATAATTGTAACTGTATCTACTATGTATGGTTTATTGTATATTATATTCATATGTTGTGAGCCGCCCTGAGCCTGCCCTGGCGGGGAGGGCGGGATACAAATAAAGTATTATTAGGTGTCACCCAGTTCTCTTATATAAGTCCTTGCTTTGCTTCAAAGGAGCTGGATGTAGTTCCTAGACGGTGTGCCACCAAACGGGGTTGGTTTGGGTCTCAAAGCAAGTCCCTCATCTCCAGGCACTGCTCTGAGCGGAGGGCAAAGGGCCGAATCCTGCATCTGAGTCCCGTCAGACGAGGTTCCCACTCCAGCCGCTTTGGACCTGGGGAATCTGGGGAAGGAGGGCGGGGCCTGCCACATACCGACAGAGGCTTTCTGGGATGAGTTCAAGGTTGTTGTTCGCGGCCATGAATTCTTCCAGGTTAGCCAGCTTCCCAATGCCTGAGGGAATGCCGTCGAAATCCAGCTTGTTGGAATTCAGGTAGAGCCTCTTGAGCTTGGTCAGCTTGCAAATAGCTGACTGGGGAGAGGGAAAAGACAAAAAGAAAAATCAGCAGGTGGAAGAGGAAGACAGGCCGAGAGCAGGACTTTATTTGTAGCAGGAGCTCCTTTGCATATTAGGCCACACCCCCTGATGTAGCCAATCCTCCAGGGGCTTACAGGGTTCTTCTTACAGGGCTTAGTGTAAGCTCCAGGAGGATTGGCTACATCAGGGGGGTGGGGCCTAATATGCAGAGGAGTTCCTGCTACAAAAAAAGCCGTGGCTGAGACCACATGGCTAGTACCACTTCCCACCCGAAGTGATAACTTTTGCAACGTCTGGAAGGAAAACTTTCTCCAGTAGAACACGGCACTTGAGCCCGAAAGATTCTACAAACCCTAATGACTTTTGCAACTGTTTAAATAACTGTATTAAATTTAATTTTTTTTAATTCCACCCAAAGTTTTAAATTCTGTTTTAAAGTTTTAAAATACCTCTTTAAAATTCTCACCCAAAGATAACTGCTGCAACTGTTTTCAATTACTGGTTTTATTGATTGTATGTGTACCTTTCGTTGTACATTGGCCGGGCTTAGGTAATTCAATAATAATAATAATAATAATGCTATCTGAAGCAGAGATTCAGAGCTTAATGAACAGGCAAATTTTTCAGACAATAGTGCACACACCCCAGCATCCACTTCCTCTATGTAAGCTCACAGCACACTCTCCACACTTCTCCCCATTGCTGGCTGAAGCCCCCCACCCCTTGCTGCTTCAAGCTCCACCCTGGCAGCAAAAAGTCCCACCCTTCACTTCTCAATCTCTGCCTCTTTCCATCACAAATGCACCCAATCGGCCCATGAGTCAATAAACCTTGAAAAACCTGGGTCAACACCTGGGTTTTTGGCCGCTGCGTGACACAGAGTGTTAGACTGGATGGGCCACTGGCCTGTTCCAATACGGCTTCTCTTATATCCATACTTGTTGGGGGGCAGTGATGTTCTGTGTTCTTGGTGCTTGGATGGCAAGGATGGGATCCAGCATGGCTTCTTTTATGTTCTTATGTCTGGGGCAGTGGGACAGAGGTCTTCTTGGTGCTTGGTGGGGGCAACAGTGGGAGGGTTTCTGGAGTTCTGGCCTCACTGATGGACCTCCTGATGGCACCTGGATTTTGGTCACTGAGTGTTACAGAGTGTTAGACTGGCTGAGCCATTGGCCTAATCCAACATGGCTTCTCTTATATTCCAGTTTGGTGTAGTGGTTAAGTAAGCGGACTCTTATCTGGGAGATCTCCCACTCCTCCACTTGCAGCTGCTGGAATGGCCTTGGGTCAGCCGTAGCTCTGGCAGGAGTTGTCCTTGAAAGGGCAGCGCTGTGAGAGTCCTCTCAGCCCCACCCACCTCACAGGGTGCCTGCTGTGGGGGAGGAAGATAAAGGAGATTGTGAGCCGCTCTGGGACTCTGAGATTCGGAGTGGAGGGTGGTATATAAATACAATATCATCATCTTCTTATATCTGGAGCAGTGTTGCTCTGGTTTTTTTGTGCTTTTTTGGGGGGGTGCGGAATAGTGTGAGGGCATCTGGAGTTCCGCCCCACTGGTGGAACTCCTGATGGCCCCTGGGTTTTGGCGACTGTGTGTCACAGAACGTCAGACTGGATGGGCCATTGGCCTGATTGAACACAGCTTCTCTTCTGTTCTTATGTAGAAAGATCCAACTAGTCAGCTGTGTAGGTCTGAAGTAGTAGAACAAAATAGGGGTCACGTCGCACCTTTAAGACCAACGTAGTTTCATTCAGAACGTAAGCTTTTGTGTGCTCTCTAAGCACACTTCATCAGACGAGGAATAGAGAGCACACGAAAGCTTACGTTCTGAATAAAATTACGATGGTCTTCAAGGTGCGACGTGACCCCTATTTTGTTCTCCTGTTCTTATGTCGATGAGAATGTCGATCATGTGGGGAGGGCGGCACCTACCGGCAGAGAGGTGAGCTGGTTTCGCGAGAAGTTGAGGGTCTCCAGCCGTGTCCACTGGTCGATGCAGAGGGAAAGCTCAGAGATCTGGTTGCTGCTCAGGTTGAGACGCCGCAGGTTGGACAAGGTGTAGAGACACTCGGGGACGCGGGACAAGTCGTTACAGGAGAGGTCCACGTCTGGGCACAGAAAAGGAAGACGGTCACACAGGCAGATCGCGATCCGCGGACAGCAGCGTTTGACTGCACACGACGGAACTCATACCGGTTAGGTTGACCAACCCTTCCAGGCTGGTGGGCAGGTTGCTCTGAGTCCGTTGCGTGTTCCGGAGGTGGAGAGTCTGCAAGGCGATCATCGCTGGAAGTTGTCTTGGGTTCGAAAGAGGGAAGAAACGGTAGCGAGGGGGAAAAAAGGAACAGAGAAGGCCACTGATGGTCCGTCAACAAGCAAAAAAGATTTCCAGGTGAAGGAAAGATCGCTTTGAGTTCTGCCGCTTGCAATGGCCAGACGCTGATGTTGCCGGCGGGCAGAGAGGTGGTCTGGTAGTCACCCCCCTCACCTCTAGCACCCTAGACAATTGCCTAGCTGACGCTACCAGAGAACTGCCTGTAGATTTTGCAAGGATTTGCATGATTTATTTCATTCTGATAAACCATCTTGCTGGCTGTAATTCTGGCCCCTCATTCAAAAATCTGTACCGAGGTGGCCAAACTGTGGCTCGCACGTATTGTGTGGCTCTCGAAGCCCCCTCCAGCTCCTATCGGTCAGCTTGGAGAAGGCATCTCTCTCTTTAAATCATTTATCCAAGCCAAGCCAGCAGGCAGATTGGAGAAAGCACTTAAAGTTAAAGTTGCTTTCTTTCTCCCTCTACCTTTCCATCTATTTTCCTTCCTTTCTTCCTTCCATCATGCAGCTCTCAAACATCTGACATTTATTTTATGTGGCTCTAATGTTAAGCAAGTTTGGCCACCCCTGGTCTGTACTAACTATTGCTCAGTTTTTAAAATAATACTTCTTAACTGGCTGCTTTGGTTTTACGTTGTTGCTTAGGATTTGCATCAGTTTAAAAGAGGCAGGAAATCATTCCGATTTCTGTAGGGAGGGGAGGTTGCATGCCTTTAGAGAACATGGCTAAAATGTATGTTCTGACTTACGACAATCCTATGAATTAACGTCCTCCAAAACGTTCTATAATTAACAGCCTTGTCCTGGTCTTACAAACCGAAGTCCACGGCTTCCTTTATTGAGTCAATCCCTCCCATGCTGGGTCTTTCCTCTTTTCCTGCCGCTTTCAACTTTTGTACTCTTTATCAATAAATTAAGGAACCTGGAAAGGCGCCGGGTTCAAATTCCCCACTCTGCTGTGGAAGCTTGCCAGGTGACCCGGGGCCAGTCACACACACTTACCCACCTCACAGGGTCATTGTGAGGCTCAAATGGAGGGGCTAGGAGATCCAGGTTCAAATCTTCACTCTGCCATGGAAGTTAGAATGGATAAAAGGAAGTTCTTCACCCAAAGGGTGATTAACATGTGGAATTCACTGCCACAGGAGGTGGTGGTGGCTACAAGCATAGCTTCAAGAGGGGATTGGATAAGCATCTGGAGGAGAGGCCCATCAGTGGCTATTAGCCACAGCTTGTCGTTGGAACTCTCTGTCTGGGACAGTGATGCTCTGTATTCTTGGTGTTTAGGGGGGCACAGTGGGAGGGCTTCTAGTGTCCTGGCCCCACTGGTGGACCTCCTGATGGCACCAGGGTTTTTGGCTACTGTGTGACACAGAATGTTGGACTGGGTGGGCCATTGGCCTGATCCGACATGGCTACTCTTATGTTCTTATGTCTGGGGCAGTGATGCTCTGTATTCTTGGTGCTTGGGGGGGGACAGAGTGGGAGGGCTTCTAGTGTCCAGTCCCCACTGATGGACCTCCTGATGGCACCTGGTGTTTTTGGCCACTATGTCCAGAGTGTTGGACTGGATGGGCCATTGGCCTGATCCAACATGGCTTCTCTTATATTCTTATGTCTGGGGCAGTGATGCTCTGTATTCTTGGTGCTTGTGGGGGGCACAGTGGGAGGGCTTCTAGTGTCCTGGCCCCACTGGTGGACCTCCTGATGGCACCAGGGTTTTTGGCTACTGTGTGACACAGAGTGTTGGACTGGAGGGGCCATTGGCCTGATCCAACATGGCTTCTCTTATGTTCTCACTAGGTGACCCTGGGCCAGTCACACTCTCTCCGCCTAGCCTTCCTTGCAGGATTGTAGTGAGAATAAAACAAAAGGAAAAGAGCCAGGAGATTCTGGTTCAAATCTCTGCTTTGCAACAGAAATCTCGCTGGGTGATCCTGGGCCAGTCACCCCCACCCCTCGGCCTAACCTAGATGAAGACGACTGCAGATTTGTAACTCGCACTTCCCTCTGACTCAGAGCGGCTCACAATCTCCTTTACCTTCCTCCTCCACAACAAGACAACAACAACCCTGTGAGTCGGTGGGGCTGAGAGAGCTCTGACTGAAGCTGCCCTTTCAAGGACAACTCCTGCAAAAGCTATGGCTGACCCAAGGCCATTCCAGCAGGTGCAAGTGGAGGAGTGGGGAATCAAACCCGGTTCTCCCAGATAAGAGAGCTCTGGCTGACCCAAGGCCATTCCAGCAGGTGCAAGCAGAGGAGTGGGGAATCAAACCCGGTTCTCCCAGATAAGAGAGCTCTGGCTGACCCAAGGCTATTCCAGCAGTTGCAAGGGGAGGAGTGGGGAATCAAACCCAGTTCTCCCAGATAAGAGAGCTCTGGCTGACCCAAGGCCATTCCAGCAGCTGCAAAGGGAGGAGTGGGGAATCAAACCCAGTTCTCCCAGGTAAGAGAGCTGTGGCTGACCCAAGGCCATTCCAGCAGGTGCAAGTGGAGGAGTGGGGAATCAAACCCGGTTCTCCCAGATAAGAGAGCTCTGGCTGACCCAAGGCCATTCCAGCAGCTGCAAGTGGAGGAGTGGGGAATCAAACCCGGTTCTCCCAGATAAGAGTCCGCACACTTAACCACTACACCAAACTGGCCTACATTGCAGGGTTGCTGTACTGATAATATGGAGAAGAAAAGGGGGGATATAAATGACTTAAATAAATTTCCAGCACCGGAACAGAGAACCACAGGCTGACTGAATTCTGCACACCCTGCCAATTCCCTCGCTCCAAATACCCAATCGCAGGTGAGCCTCACCTGCCCCTTCCCTCCCTTTACCTGAGCTGAGCGTGCATGAGAGGGTTATTGTCCAGGATCAAGGTCTGCAGGTGTACCAGGCGCCGCATCTGGGGGGGAAGGCTCTCCAGCTTGTTGTCGCTCAGGTCCAGGTACAACAGGTCAGTCAGGTTGATAAACAGCTGGTTGGGGATGCTGTCAATGCTGCAGGGTGGAAGAGAAGGGGGGGGGGAATGACTAGACAGACAGGTAACACCCTCCTTCACAGCTGGGCAGGTCCTGGCTCCAGCAAGTTATGCGCCAGCTCGAGGGTGGGGACGGGTAAGGAGCAAGAGATGCTGCAGAAGGTGGAACTGCAGTTTCCGGCAGAACAGGTACATGTGGGAAAACAGATGCACAGGCCTGATCCTCACCAGAAAGCTTCCCCCCCCTGCCAAACCAACTTTTACGATCTTCCCCAAATGTCTGCCATTGTGTTCACTTATTTAATTTTTTTTAAATGTGTATCTCGCCCTATCCCGCAAGGGGGCTCAGGGCAGCTTAATTCCAGATGCTTGAAGTGATTCAGCCACACACAGCCCACAGGGCCTTCTCGGCCTTGGCCCCCAAATTCCGGAACTCCCTCGGCAGCCCAGTTCACGTACGGCCTTTAGTGGCAGTGTGATGGGCAGCGTCGCCTTAGCTCTGCCCAGGGCTTCTTTTGAGAGCCAGTTTGAAGTGGTTAAGTGTGCAGACTCTTATCTGGGAGAGCCGGGTTTGATCCCCCACTCCTCCACTTGCAGCTGCTGGAATGGCCTTGGGTCAGCCAGAGCTCTCTTATCTGGGAGAACCGGGTTTGATTCCCCACTCCTCCACTTGCAGCGGCTGGAATGGCCTTGGGTCAGCCAGAGCTCTCTTATCTGGGAGAACCGGGTTTGATTCCCCACTCCTCCACTTGCAGCTGCTGGAATGGCCTTGGGTCAGCCAGAGCTCTGGCAGAGGTTGTCCTTGAAAGGGCAGCTGCTGGGAGAGCCCTCTCAGCCCCACCCACCTCACAGGGTGTCTGTTGAGGGGGAGGAAGGGAAAGGAGATTGTGAGCCGCTCTGAGACTCTTCGGAGTGGAGGGCGGGATATAAATCCAATATCTTCATCTACCTCACAGGGTGCCTGTTGTGGGGGAGGAAGGTAAAGGAGATTATGAGCCACTCTGAGACTCTTCGGAGTGGCGGGTGGGATATAAATCCAAAATCTTCATCTACCTCACAGGGTGTCTGTTGAGGGGGAGGAAGGGAAAGGAGATTGTGAGCCGCTCTGAGACTCTTCGGAGTGGAGGGCGGGATATAAATCCAATATCTTCATCTACCTCACAGGGTGTCTGTTGTGGGGGAGGAAGGGAAAGGAGATTGTGAGCCGCTCTGAGACTCTTCGGAGTGGAGGGCGGGATATAAATCCAATATCTTCATCTACCTCACAGGGTGTCTGTTGTGGGGGGGGGAAGGGAAAGGAGATTGTGAGCCGCTCTGAGACTCTTCGGAGTGGAGGGCGGGATATAAATCCAATATCATCTTCTTCTTTGTAGCAGGAACACCCTTGCATATTAGACCACACCCCTCTTATGTAGCCAATCCTCCTGGAGCTTCCAGTAGGCCCTGTACTAAGAGCCCTCTAAGCTGTTGGAGGATTGGCTACATCAGGGGGTGTGGCCTAATATGCAAAGGAGTTCCTGCTACAAAAAAAGCCCTGGCTTTGCCTCTTGCACTCCCCCATCCTTCCGCCTCAGGCCTCGGATCACAGGGGAAGGGAGCACGAACCTCCTGCACCTCTCAGATGAGTCCTCACCAATGAATACTAGAGAGGTCAGGCCAGTGCATGCTGATTGGCTGCCCTGGGGGCCCTTTCACAGATGACTGGGCAGGGACAGATAACCCCAATCTACAAGATGAACCCTGATTCAAATATGGCGAGATCTCAGTGGCTACCAGCCATAGTGACTATAGGGAGCTTCCATGTTCAGAGGCAGTCAACCTCTGGATCCCAGAGCCAGAAGGCAACCTCTGGGGAAGGCCTCAGCCTCTCTGCCCTGCTGTGGGCCCTCCCTCCAGAGGAACTGGCTGGCTGCTGTGTGAGACAGGAGGCTGGACTAGATGGACCTTTACTGGTCTGATCCAGCAAGGCTCTTTTGATATTTTTATCATGGGAAGACCTTGTCCTCTCTGCCCTGTGGTTGGCTCACCAGAAGGACTGACTGGCCACTGTGTGAGATGGGATGCTGGGCTAGATGGACCCTCCCTGGTCTGATCCAGCAGGGCTCTTCTGGTGTTCCTATCAGGGGAAGTCCTCGGACTCTCTGCCCTGTTGTTGCCCTCCAGAGGAACTGGTTGACCACTGTGTGAGACAGGAGGCTGGACTAAATGGACCTTTACTGGTCTGATCCAGCAGGGCTCTTCTGATGTTCTTCTCAGGGGAAAGCCTCGGAGGCCGCCAGTTGTGTGTGAGTTGAAGCCAGTGTGTGAGACAGGAGGCTGGACTAGATGGACCCCCATTGGTCTGATCCAGCAGGGCTCTTCTGGTGTTCTTCTGGTGTTCTTCTAAGGGGAAGGCCTTAGCCACTCTGCCCTGTTGTTGACCCTCCAGAGGAACTGGCTGGCCCCTGTGTGAGAAAGGATTCTGGACTAAATGGACCTTTCCTCTCTCCACTGTTCTTGACCTGCCAGAGGAACTGGTTGAAGCCAGTGTGTGAGACAGGATGCTGGACTAGATGGACCCTCACTGGTCTGATCCAGCTGAGCTCTTCTGAGATTCTTACGTTACCTGCTCTCAGTTGGGAGATTGGGGGTGGAGCCTCCACAAGGTAGGATTTAGGGAAAGACCTCAGCATATTACAATGCCCAAGAGTACACCCTCCAAAGAAGCCATTTTCTCTAGGGGACCTCATTGCTGTCATCTGGAGATCTGCTGTAATTCCAGGAGAACTCAAGGCCCCACCTGGAGTTCAGCAACCCTAGGAAGTGGCCTTAAGTAAAGCCACTCTGCTTCAACACCCCCCCCCCCGATCTTACTGGGCCTATTCTACAGGGCTGTTGTAAGGAGTAAAAGTGTGAGCCCTGAAGATGGAAAGCGAAACAATCCTCGCTTGTTGACACACCCGTTTTGCAGACCAAAGGAGGGCATACTTTCGGTGAGGCCCCCAGGTTGTTCTAAAGTATTTATTTCTTACTTTTGCATTCATAAAATCATAGAGTTGGAGGGGACCTCCAGGGTCATCTAGTCCAACCCCCTGCACAATGCAGGAAACTCACAAACACCTCCCCCTAAATTCACAAGATCTTCATTGCTGTCAGATGGCTATCTAGCCTCTGTTGAAAAACCTCCAAGGAAGGAGAGCCCACCACCTCCCGAGGAAGCCTGTTCCACTGAGGAACTGCTCTAAACTCACAAATCCCTCCCCCTAAATTCACAGGATCTTCATTGCTGTCAGATGGCCATCTAGCCTCTGTTGAAAAACCTCCAAGGAAGGAGAGCCCACCACCTCCTGAGGAAGCCTGTTCCACTGAGGAACTGCTCTAACGGTCAGGAAGTTCTTCCTAATGTTGAGTTGGAAACTCCTTTGCTTTAATTTCAACCCGTTGGTTCTGGTCCTACCTTATGGGGCCACAGAAAGCAGTTCTGCACCATCCTCTATAGGACAGCCCTTCAAGTACTTGAAGATGGTGATTAGATCACCTCTCAGCCGCCTCCTCTCCAGGATAAACATGCCCAGCTCCTTCAACCTTTCCTCATAGGACTTGGTCTCCAGACCCCTCACCATCTTCATTGCCCTCCTCTGGACCCGGTCCAGCTTGTCTATATCCTTCTTAAAATGCGGTGCCCAAAACTGAACACAATACTCCAGGTGAAGTCTTACCCGAGCAAAGTGATACCATCCTCTATGCAGAAAAAAACCCAGATTTTGCTAACTCACCTGTTATGTTTCAGGTTCAGCACCAGCATGTTTTTTGCATTCTCTAGCTCTCGGGGACACTCCGTCAACTGGTTGTAGCTCAGATCCTGGGATAAAAAGAGGAAGGAGTCCTTGGGCGTTAGATCTGTATCCTGCCCCATTCCCTGCCGCCTGGGCTCAGGGCGACTTCCAACCATCAGGCAGACGACAGATTTCCACATTCCACAATTTTAAAATCAACATTATATCAGTCGAAACCCAGAGCAGAATGAAAGCAGCGGCGCAAACCCAAAAGGAGTGCAAATCTGAGCAGCTCGAAGAGCAGCTTTCCTAAGTAAAAACCACTTCACTTGGCAGCAAAACGCAGACTGAGCTGTTGACCAATGGATCTTCCTTCTGGTGCCAACACTGAGAAAATTGGCCTTCTGCTTTTGGCACACTTTGTTTTCATAAATAAGGAAATATTAAACAAGGCCTTAGCCACAGGAAGAAGAGGAAGAAGAGGAAGAAGAGGAAGAAGAGGAAGAAGAGGAAGAGGAAGAAGAAGAAGAAGAAGAAGACTGCAGATTTATACCCCGTCCTTCTCTCTGAATCAGAGTCTCAGAGCGGCTTACAATCTCCTATATCTCCTTCCCCCACAACAGACACCCTGTGAGGTGGGTGGGCTGAGAAGAAGAGGAAGAAGACTGCAGATTTATACCCCGCCCTTCTCTCTGAATCAGAGACTCAGAGCGGCTTACAATCTCCTATATCTCCTTCCCCCACAACAGACACCCTGTGAGGTGGGTGGGCTGAGAAGAAGAGGAAGAAGACTGCAGATTTATACCCCGCCCTTCTCTCTGAATCAGAGACTCAGAGCGGCTTACAATCTCCTATATCTCCTTCCCCCACAACAGACACCCTGTGAGGTGGGTGGGCTGAGAAGAAGAGGAAGAAGACTGCAGATTTATACCCCGTCCTTCTCTCTGAATCAGAGTCTCAGAGCGGCTTACAATCTCCTATATCTCCTTCCCCCACAACAGACACCCTGTGAGGTGGGTGAGGCTGAGAGAGCTCTCCCAGAAGCTGCCCTTTCAAGGACGACTCTTGCAAGAGCTATGGCTGACCCAAGGCCATTCCAGCAGCCACAAGTGGAGAAGTGGGGAATCAAATCTGGTTCTCCCAGTTAAGAGTCCTCATATTTAACCGCTACACCAACAGGGGGCCCCATAGAGGTGGAGGCATTTCCTGAGAACTTTGCTTGCTTATTTAGTAGATACAATAAAGGTTTTTTATAACGCCTTCTTTGGCTCAGTCAGAAAGAGACTGCTATAATACACTGTTGTTTTCAAGCCAAATGCTAGGCATCGCTCGCCCAATGGAACCACCTTTAAGGTGGCCAAACTGGTAGTCAGTTGGAGCCGGTTTTATCTAGGGCTGTATTTGACTCATTTCGGGTTTTTTAATGTCCTAACTGGAGATTTTAAGTTGTGGTCTTTTATGTTTTTCTAGCAGCCCCGTGGCACAGAGTGGTAAAGCTGCAATACTGCAGTCCGAGCTCTCTGCTCACAACCTGAGTTCGATCCCAATGGAAAGTGGGTTCAGGTCGCTGGCTCGAGGTTGACTCAGCCTTCCATCCTTCCGAGGTCAGTAAAATGAGTACCCAGCTTGCTGGGGGGAAAGTGTAGAGGACTGGGGAAGGCAATGGCAAATCACCCCATTAAAAGGCTGCCATAAAAATGCCGCGATGCGACGTCATCCCAGAGTTGGAAACAACTGGTGCTTGCACAGGGGACTACCTTTACCTTTTTTTTTTTTAAATGTGCTTCTTATAATCATAGTTTCATCTATGCCATAAGCCACCCTGAGTCTCTACAAGGTAGAAAATCAGCTAATAAATGCTTTAATAATAAACTAGAACCAAGCGTTGCTAAAACTAGATGCTCACCCTCGAGTATGGGGTTTTTACCTCCGTATAGGGCTGAATATCTCACCTGCCTAAATGGCCCCTTGGCAACGCAGAGCATATTAGCTAACTAGGTTCAATGTGCTACCATCTGCGATACTTCTCAGAAGATTCCATAAAACTCCCTATGCTAACAGACTGTGGTCTAGTGCATGTCCAGAGATGGAAACTTTAGAACATGTGTCATAGAATCATAAGAGTTGGAAGGGATCTCCAGGGTCATCTAGTTCAACCCCCTGCACAATGCAGGAAACTCACAACCCCCTCCCCCTAAATTCACAGGATCCTCATGGCTGTCAGATGGCCATCTAGCCTCTGTTTAAAAACCTCCAAGGAAGGAGAGCCCACCACCTCCCATGGAGGAAGCTTATTCCACTGAGGAACCGCTCTAAACTCACAACCCCCTCCCCCTAAATTCACAGAATCTTCATCGCTGTCAGATGGCCGTCCAGCCTCTGTTGAAAAACCTCCAAGGAAGAAGAGCCCACCACCTCCCAAGGAGGAAGCCTGTTCCACTGAGGAACTGCTCTAAACTCACAAACCCCTCCCCCTAAATTCACCGCTGTCAGATGGCCATCCAGCCTCTGTTTAAAAACCTCCAAGGAAGGAGAGCCCACCACCTCCAAAGGAGGAAGCCTGTTCCACTGAGGAACCGCTCTAAACTCACAAACCCCTCCCCCTAAATTCACAGGATCCTCATTGCTGTCAGATGGCCATCTAGCCTCTGTTTAAAAACCTCCAAGGAAGGAGAGCCCCCACCTCCTGAGGAGGAAGCCTGTTCCACTGAGGAACCGCTCTAAATTCACAAACACCTCCCCCTAAATTCACAGGATCCTCATTGCTGTCAGATGGCCATCTAGCCTCTGTTTAAAAACCTCCAAGGAAGGAGAGCCCCCACCTCCCAAGGAGGAAGCCTGTTCCACTGAGGAACCGCTCTAAACTCACAACCCCCTCCCCCTAAATTCACAGGATCTTCATCGCTGTCAGATGGCCATCTAGCCTCTGTTTAAAAACCTCCAAGGAAGGAGAGCCCACCACCTCCCAAGGAGGAAGCCTGTTCCACTGAGGAACCGCTCTAAACTCACAACCCCCTCCCCCTAAATTCACAGGATCTTCATCGCTGTCAGATGGCCACCTAGCCTCTTTTTAAAGACCTCCAAGGAAGGAGAGCCCACCACCTCCCGAGGAAGCCTGTTCCACTGAGGAACCGCTCTAAACTCACAACCCCCTCCCCCTAAATTCACAGGATCTTCATTGCTGTCAGATGGTCATCTAGCCTCTGTTTGAAAACCTCCAAGGAAGGAGAGCCCACCACTTCCCGAGGAGGAAGCCTGTTCCACTGAGAAACCGCTCTAAACTCACAAACACCTCCCCCTAAATTCACAGGACCTTCATTGCTGTCAGATGGCCATCTAGCCTCTGTTTATAAACCTCCAAGGAAGGAGAGCCCACCACCTCCCATGGAGGAAGCATGTTCCACTGAGGAACCGCTCTAAACTCACAAATCCCTCCCCCTAAATTCACAGGATCTTCATCGCTGTCAGATGGCCATCCAGCCTCTGTTTAGAAACCTCAAGGAAGGAGAGCCCACCACCTCCCAAGGAGGAAGCCTGTTCCACTGAGGAATCGCTCTAACAGTCAGGAACTTCTTCCTAATGTGGAGCCGGAAATGTTGTTCCTAAACTGTACCTTTTATTCTGACCCACGTTCCATACTCATTGACCCCTGTGTCTGAGTGAGCAAATCGCTAAACCCTGACAAATGTAAAATTGTCTTCTTGCTGTCAACTTGGAAACCAATTGGCAAATGAAACTGTGGCAAAATTTTTGCATTTAGCATCTGGGCGGCGCTTAATGTATTTGTAAACGGCCATTTGATGGACAGATGCGTTCCTTGCTATGTTGGATATCACGCCAATAAAGGTTATCGACTGATAAACTAGAACTCGTTTGCACTGAAAGCAACAACGGCAGGGGTGTCAAACATCCAGTTCAGGGGCCGAATCAGACCCCCAAATGGCTCCTATCAGGCCCCCGAGCAACTGGCTGTCATCTGCTTCCTTTTCCCTATATCTTGCTTCCTTCTGCATCACAGCTCGCTTTGCCAGGCTTGCTCAATTGCGCTACACAGGAACTACATAGCAAAACCTCCACTGACTGAGGCTCCACCCTCGGGGAGGAAGGAACAGCTCGCTTTGCCAGGCTCTCTCAGCTGCACAGCAGAACTACTGAGCCAAGCCTCACTTCCTTCTATTGGCTGAGGCTCCCTCCCCCAGGGGAAGGAAGGAAAGAGCCAGTCCCCTGGATCCCATAGGAGAAATACAAAGAAAGCATCTTTAAGACCCATGAGTGCTAATGTTTAAAGCATGTTTTAAGTTTTTAAAAAATATATATTTGTGTTCTTTATAAAATTTATCTCTGCGCTACCTAACCTTAAATAGGTACATACATGGCCCGGCCCGACAACGTCTCATTTATGTCAGATCCGGCCCTCCTAACAAATGCCTTCGACAGCTCTGAACAAAGGGATATCACACACCAAGACTGGGCCTCCTTTCTTCTGCCATTGCTATATTTTTCACTAGAACCTCTTCAGTCCTCTGAGGATCTTTAGATCTACAAATTAGGCTCCGGGCTTATCAGGGTGAGAATACAAAAGATCTTTGTTTAGCAGCAATTATCCCTGGCCCCGTTACAGGTTCAAGGTTTGACCGGCCCAGTTTTTATGCAAGAATGTGCGCTAAGGATCTCTGCGCTATGTCTGCTCTGAAACACACACCTGCGCTTCGAAAGGTCACAATTTCCTTTCTGAGCCGCCCTACCTCTCCTACTCGGCAAGAAGTCTACCAGAAAAAAGAACCGGTAAAATCGTTTGCCGCCATGGAGAAAACCAACCATGGAGAAAAGCAAAAACATACCAACACAGAGAGATCGTCCAGCTGGAAGATGTCGTCGGGAACGCCAGAGTTCTTCAAGCAATTGGCTCGGGCGACGATGGCCTAGAGGAGGGAGTGAGAGATGATGTCATGGAGAGGTGGGCCGTAGCTCAGCGGCAGAACATCTGCTTTGCTTGCGGAAGGTCCCAAGTTCAATCCCCGGCCTCTCCAGGTGAAGGGAGAGGTGATTTGGAAAAAAAAATTCCACCTGAGGCTTTGGAAAGCCGCTGCCGGTCAGAGTAGACAATACCAGACTTGATAAGGCATTCTCACTTAAGAATGGGCTGTGAGTCAATGGTAG
>NC_083242.1:34535869-34767042 GCF_032191835.1 Heteronotia binoei | reverse complement strand
CTGATCAACAACTATCTCGCCTCTCTTCCTCTGCTGTTTTTCACTGGTAGAAACTTTGGTACGTCGTCACGGTGACAAGAAGCTGGTAAAAGCACAGTTTTGGGGGGGGGGAAGAGGTTATTTTTCTCGTTTGTGATGGACCTGAATCCGTATTTTCTATACAATTCTAGCTCTTGACTGGATTAAGATGGGTCCCCGATGTGGTAGCCTAGGGTACCCACTAGCTGATTTCGGAAGGCGGGTGGAACCAGGCAAGCCTTTTCTCCAGCGTGTCCTCTGACTGGTTAGTGTAGAATTTCACCAGTGTTGCCACCACAGCCTAAAGATCTTCTGTTGTGGGACTGAAGGTAAAGCGGCAACCATTTTGTGGCTGTACCTATCACACGTCTTCATTCCAGTGGCTCAAAACAGATGGGGACTCTCCTATTAAGATGTGAAGCCTTTCCCAATTGCCCTAGATTTATACTCTATTGCAGAGCCTAACTTCTCCCACAAAAAAAGTCTTGTCAATAAATGCATCTTTAATCTCCAGTATTTGAAGCAGATATTGTACAGTGACCCTGGTTCATTCCACTGGCAAGCTTTTTTGTACACAAGCTTGTAAGACACAGAATTCCTAATACCCTTACAGAAAGTGGGTTGGGGGGAGGGAGAGAAAGAAATACGCCGTAACTTCTTGAAAGTTCTAAAAGTGCTTTTTTGTCCTTCCAAAACAAGCAGCACAAACTTGTTTTTTCAAAGAATTGCGTGGCAGCACAAAGAACACACATCTGGGACGCGAGAAAAAGGCATTCCACCGTCCCATAAATACAATTCATATTTACCACACTTCCGCAATGCCCTACGTATGGTTTATTGTTAGCCAAACTAAAAAATAACCGCTGCACACCATTGTACATTTGCCCCGTTATTGTACAGTTCATTTATTTTGATACCCGGACAGCTGTACCATTTTGCTGAGGCTGCAGCTGCATTTCAGAAAGTTCTTTTAGAACACAAAGCGGTCAAAGGTAACTCTAGCCAGAGTTTCAACACAGAAATGACGCAACGGGGAAAACATCTTGCACACAGTGAGCTGTGCTCGCTAGTGACACGCACTTACGTTTAGACTTCCTCTAGAACACCCGTGGCATTTTATGCTCAAGCAAGGTTTTGGGGGTGGGGGGGGGGAAGAGACACAGGATTCTCTTTCTTGTAGTTCTCATTTTATGCAAAGTGAGTACAGCATAGGTCTCTAGCTAAAAAAAAAAAAGCTTTATTTTACATATCAAGGGAAAGGGACTTGGGGACGCCTTTCACGGGAGAATAGAATCTCCCTACAATCCTGTAATCGCATCCGCTTGCGTCAGTACAAAATTAGACATTATCAGGGGGCTAGGAAAACTTATGCACCCCGTGGGGTCTAATACAAAAAGAGGCACGGGGAGGGAAAAACCATAAGGCAGACATTTTTAGGATTAGAGGCGCTTTAGCAAGCATAACGCTAGCGCTACAGACCTTGATCAGCCAAAACCACCAGCCTGTTCCCGTTTATCTTTCCAAGGTTGACCAAGATCTGGACACCGATTCCACCCCACCCCTCCGGCACTTATCTCGACCGCTGACCAAATATGACTGACAGGCGACACAAAGGCCCTCGTTTCCTTCCTACGAGATCGGCTTCAGCTCTGATCTGAGGCCGGCCCACCCCGCGCAAAAGACAAATTTGCAATTTCCCTCTGAGCTCTGGACTTCACGCCACACGCTGCTAAAACGTATTGCTGACTACAATGGCACAGGGAGAATTTCAGGGTCTCTGTATGGATTCACTGCATCGGTCTTTGGGGCAAACCCCCAAGGCATGCAGCGGCTTTGTGCCGACTTCCGAGATTGGAAGGGTTGTCTGAATCCACACGTGTGCAGTAAAAGCATCCACTCCAGATAGGATTTCTGGGTCGGACAGCAGTGCAAGAAAAGGCTCCGGAGGGGGAGAGAGGACTTCTCTTGCCCCCAGCCCCTTTTCCTTCCAAGTCCGTTATTTATTATTTCTTCAAAATCCGTAATTTGAATTTGTTATGTGCCAAGAACCAGTCCAGCTGAAAGGGGGTCTTTCTGAGCAGTTCAACCCCCCACTTCATGTGGACACAAAGCGCAGGTGTCCCCGTCAAAAACATTTAGAAACCGAGTCCGTTCCAAAGATCGGGTTCCGCGAGAGCCTCGTACAACGTGTAGCCGATCTCGTCGATCTCCTCCAAGCTCAGGTGCCCCAAAAGGTTGATCCGGCTGTCGAAATAGCAAGGGAAGGAAGCTTCCTCCAGATATCGGAGTAGTTCTTCTAGGGCCTGCCGGAACCGGTCGGCCAGGGCCGCCTCTGACCAATCGGATTCAGTTTCACTCAGGTGTAGGAGGACATGAATAAAATGGCTGCTGCTTAGCTTGCACCAGCAAGGGTGGTCTTCGAAGACAGCCTTCAAGAGGTGAAGGCAACACTGCCGGATCCCGGAATCCGTCTCGTCCAGATCTTTCAGTCTAGAGACCTCCATAGCGTAGAAGCTTCGCTGCCAGAAATTCTCAGCCGGTCGTTCAAAGGATGCAGCGAGAAGGGTTTTGTCCCCAGCTTCCGTCATCGGGCAGAGGGTTATATCCAGGCTGATCTGCTCATGCCTGACTTCGAGTTTGAGCTCCTCGGGAGCCACCACCGGTCGGACCACGCACTCCAGCACGCTCCCAATGGCCAGCCAGTTGATGGAGGCCTCCAACACCTTCCGGAGAGCATTGACGATGGCGTTGGAGGAGAGATACCCACCCACGACGAACTTATCCCAAGGGCTGCTTCCGCGCAGGAAGTACTCCAAACCCGTCCGCTTGATCATCCAGACGCGGGGGTCATTAACTACCGTCTCCTCCCCTGGGATCGGGGCCCAAAGGTCCGGTTCGAGGACGAGAGGAAGCACGAAGTTGACCTCCAGGGTTCCTCTTCCAACCGGACCATCGCAGAGGTTGCCGCTAAGGAACGCGCTGCCGAAGGGTAGATTGAAGTATTTTTTCAGGCTCTTCTGTAACTCAGAACAGATCTCTTCTGCCAGCCGTTTCCCCAGGATCTCTCTGGGCTCCGAGGCGGACACACAATCCCGGTAGCGCACAAGGAGCTTCTCCTGAAGCGTGAGGCACAGCAAGGGCTTCGGTTCCGCTGGAAGCGTCTCCGGAGATGGAACCACGTCCTCTGGTTCTGGGGAGGAAAATAAAAACAAAACGGAGATCCTCAATCCAGCCTGGTGTAAGAATTCCAAAAGGACGTGCTGGAAACACTGTGTGAGTTGGCAAGGGACCAGGAAGTGGAGTTCTCAGAAGCTGAGACAGGGGATAGGGTGTTGGCTTTCCTGCCACTTCATACTGGTGAATGGAAAGGGGGATTGGGAGTCCTGTTCCTCTCAATCTGAACCCCGGGACTGAGCAGGTGGTGGCAGCGAGCCCAAGGGGCAGGAGGAGAAATAGCTCCCTCCAGGAGTTGGCGACTCGATAGGGAGCTGACGGGACCGGGCCTGAAGGCAGAATCGGGCCGGTTCCGCCACACTTGGTGGCAGCGGTGGGATGAGATATAGCTCCCTCCAGGAGTTGGCGACTCCATAGGGAGCTGACGGGACCGGGCCTGAAGGCAGAATCGGGCCGGTTCCGCCACACACCGCTGCCACCAAGTGTGGCGGAACCGGCCCGATTCTGCCTTCAGGCCCGGTCCCGTCAGCTCCCTATGGAGTCGCCAACTCCTGGAGGGAGCTATATCTCATCCCACCGCTGCCACCAAGTGTGGCGGAACCGGCCCGATTCTGCCTTCAGGCCCGGTCCCGTCAGCTCCCTATCGAGTCGCCAACTCCTGGAGGGAGCTATTTCTCCTCCTGCCCCTTGGGCTCGCTGCCACCACCTGCTCAGTCCCGGGGTTCAGATTGAGAGGAACAGGACTCCCAATCCCCCTTTCCAGCTGTGAGGCTAGGCCTCAAGGTCCTCTGCCACCCTGCACTTGGGTTTCACAGAGACCTCAGCACTTCTTTGGGGCACCCCTGGAGGATTGGCACCTTATCCAACTGCATGCCTTCCCCCCTTCACCTGGGCCCCCCTTCTTAACACAGCGTGGTCTAAAGCGGTCTGGGGATCTAGGTGGTACAGAGATTGATTTGCCAGCATTTAAAACAGAAAAAACATTTATTTAAAAGAGAAAAATATAGGAAAAGAAAAACACCAAAACAAAAACAGTTGCCTTTAAAAAGTTAGCCCAGCACAGCACCGCACAGCAAAGCACAGCAAACAGCATAACAAAATAAAGGTGGTTTTTAAACGCATCGTATTGTCCCTGGTCTATACTTGATCTGCCTAAGAGAATGACTTACTTTGTCTGCCTGCCTGGGGGCCCCCCCCAGGCAGGAGCCTCCATTGCTCACCACATGCTTGCTCGAGCGCTGGCTTCCAACTGACAAAAACTTCCTGCCTAGCACATGGCCAGAACAACAGCCCTTCCTGCCTCTCTAGGAGACTTTCCCCCTAGCGTTGTTGGTTTGGCTCTGGAAGGGAGGGGGGGAGTGAGGGGAAGGCTACAAAGCCGGCTGAATGGATTTACTGATCCCTGCCTTTTTGGATGAAGCACCAACACTCTCAGATGGCGTTTCTCCACACGCTACATCACAACGAAGATCTATCTCAGGGGCGGCCAAACTTGCTTAACATAAGAGCCCCATAGAATAAGAGTGACTGACGGCCCTGGAATGGCCTTGGGTCAGCCATAGCTCTGGCAGAGGTTATCCTTGAAAGGGCAGCTTCTGGGAGAGCTCTCTCAGCCCCACCCACCTCACAGGGTATCTGTTGTGGGGGAGGAAGGGAAAGGAGACTGTGAACCCCTCTGAGACTCTTCGGAGTGAAGGGTGGGATATAAATCCAGTATCTTCATCTACCTCACAGGGTGTCTGTTGTGGGGGAGGAAGGTAAAGGAGACTGTGAGCCACTCTGAGACTCTGACATTCGGAATGGAGGGCAGGATATAAATCCAATATCATCATCATCTCCTCACTCAGCAAACTTCCCTGGCAGAGCGGGAATTCAAACACGAGAGAAGCCATGTTGGATCAGGCCAATGGCCCATTCAGTTCAACACTCTGTGTCACACAGTGGCCAAAAAAACGCAGGCGCCATCAGGAGGTCCATCAGTGGGGACCGGACACTAGAAGTCCTCCCACTGTGCCCCCCTCGCACCAAAAATACAGAGCATCACTGCCCCAGTTATAAGAACATAATTGTTGGAACTCTGTCTGGGGCAGTGATGCTCTGTATTTTTGGTGCGAGGGGGGCACAGTGGGAGGACCTCCTAATGGCGCCTGCGTTTTTTTGGCCACTGTGTGACACAGAGTGTTGGACTGGATGGGCCATTGGGCTGATCCAACATGGCTTCTCTTATATTCTTATGTCTGGGGCAGTGATGCTCTGTCTTCTTGGTGCTTGGGGGGGGGGGGAACAGTGGGAGGGCTTCTAGTGTCCTGGCCCCACTGATGGACCTCCTGATGGCGCCTGCGTTTTTTTGGCCACTGTGTGACACAGTGTTGGACTGGATGGGCCATTGGGCTGATCCAACATGGCTTCTCTTATATTCTTATGTCTGGGGCAGTGATGCTCTGTCTTCTTGGTGCTTGGGGGGGGGGGGGGGGACAGTGGGAGGGCTTCTAGTGTCCTGGCCCCACTGATGGACCTCCTGATGGCGCCTGCGTTTTTTTGGCCACTGTGTGACACAGTGTTGGACTGGATGGGCCATTGGGCTGATCCAACATGGCCCATCCAGTCCAGCACTCCGTATCAGAGTGGCCAAAACCCAAGTGCCATCAGGAAGTCCACCGGTCGGACCAGAACTCCAGAAGGCCTCCTCCTGTTGCCCCCCAAGCACCAAGAACGCAGCACATCACTGCCCCATTGTGTTACCTCTATGCGTTGTAGCTAATAGCCACTCACAGACCTCTGCTCCAGATGTTTATACACGCTCCTCTTGAAGCTGTCTGTGTGTAGTGTAGTGGTTAAGTGCACAGACTCTTATCTGGGAGAACCGGGTTTGATTCCCTACTCCTCCACTTGACAGCTGCTGGAATGGCCTTGGGTCAGCCATAGCTCTCGTAGGAGTTGTCCTTGGAAGGGCAGCTGCTGTAAGAGCTCTCTTAGCCCCACCTGCCTCACTGGGTGTCTGTTGTTGGGGAGGGGGGGGAAGTTAAAGGAGATTGTGAACGCTCTGCGATTCAGAGTATAGGGTGGGATATTAATCCAATATCATCTTTGAACCCTTGTCTATGTGGAATTCACTGCCACAGGAGGTGGTGGCGGCTACAAGCATAGCCAGTTTCAAGAGGGGGCTAGATAAAAATATGGAGCAGAGGTCCATCAGTGGCTATTAGTCACAGTGTGTATATATATATGTGTATATATATAAATTTTTGGCCCCTGTGTGACACAGAGTGTTGGACTGGATGAGCCATTGGCCTGATCCAGCATGGCTTCTCTTATGTTCTTATGTGACACAGAGTGTTGGACTGGATGGGCCATTGGCCTGATCCAACATGGCTTCTCTTATGTTCTTAAGTGACACAGAGTGTTGGACTGGATGAGCCATTGCCCTGATCCAACATAGCTTCTCTTATGTTCTTCTGTGACACAGAGTGTTGGACTGGATGGGCCATTGGCCTGATCCAACATGGCTTCTCTTATGTTCTTATGTGACACAGAGTGTTGGACTGGATGGGCCATTGGCCTGATCCAACATGGCTTCTCTTATGTTCTTAAGTGACACAGAGTGTTGGACTGGAGGGGCCACTGGCCTGATCCAACATGGCTTCTCTTATGTTCTTCTGTGACACAGAGTGTTGGACTGGATGGGCCATTGGCCTGATCCAACATGGCTTCTCTTATGTTCTTATGTGACCCAGAGTGTTGGACTGGATGGGCCATTGGCCTGATCCAACATGGCTTCTCTTATGTTCTTATGTCTCCCAGAACTTAGTCTGATGCGCTAACCACGACATCGTACAGAAGTTCACAGTCCTGTCCTGTCTCACCTTGAGCCGTGCCACTCACAACGGGCAAGAGCAGGGGCTCCTCCAGTTTTTCCCGTGTCAACGTGAGCTGCGGTTTTGGCACTGCCCGGGTCAAACTGAGCTCCTGCCAGCTCTCTTCGTGGGACTTCTGCTTGGCCTTCATGTCTTCGTCGTCGTCCGGTGGGCTGGTGGCTCTGTCTATGAACTGCAGGAAGAAAAACTCCTTAAGTTAGCATCGGCCCCCGACCCTCCCTGAGCCCGGAACACAAAATCGACACCCGGGCTATGATCTGCAGAGATTAACAAGCGTGAGCATCCGTGTTAACGACAACTGTGAAATTCAGATGTACTTTTACCAAATGAAGTATAGCAGCCTATATATCAAAAGAGCCTCGTGGCGCAGAGTGGTAAAGCTGCAGTACTGCAGTCGGAGCCCTCTGCTCACAACCTGAGTTCGATCCCTGGTGAAAGCTGGGTTTTCAGGTAGCCGGCTCGAGGTTGACTCAGCCTTCCAAACTTCCGAGGTCGGTCAAATGAGTCCCCAGCTCGCTGGGGGGAAAGTGTCGATGACGGGGGGGAGGCAATGGCAAACTACCGTATTTTTCGCTCCATAAGACGCACTCCCCCCCCCAAAAAAAAGTGGGGGGGAAAGTGTGTGCGTCTTATGGAGCGAATACTGCAAAAACGAGTGCACATTATCTCGCTTCCACCAGCGCCAGCTGTTTTTGCCTGCCAGCGTGCAATCTCCGGCTTTTTTGGGGGGGGAACATCGGGCTATAGTGTTATAGCGCTATAGCGACGTCTCTGAGACATCACTATAGCACTATAACGCTATAGCCTGACATTCCAAAAAAAAAAGCTGGAGATCGCGCGCCGGCGGGCAAAAAAGGGGTGCATCTTATGGTCAGGTGTGTCTTATGGGACAAAAAATACGGTACCCCGTAAAAAAGTCTGTCATGAAAACGATGACACCCCAGAGCCGGAAACGACTGGTGCTTGCACAGGGGACTACTTTGACCTTTTTTTTTTATACAACAGGGAGAATCCCCTCTGAGATGTAAATCTGATAACAAAATAAATGTAACTGGCGCATGGCTGCAGCCCCCCTCCCCCGGGAAAAGGGAGAACCGCAAAGAGTCTCACCCGCTTCACAGCAAGAGTCGCCAGCGCCAGCACCGCCGCTCCGCTGACGCCCAAGACCACCCTCGCGTTGGCTAGGAGGAAATCCACCAGGCGGCCCAAGCTGTTTCCGTCACTGTTCTGCCGTTTCTGGGCAAAGGTCTCCATTGTCTGCCTTGGGGGGTGGGGGGAGGAAAAGCGAGAAATCAGCTGGCGGTCCAAGAAAGCAGTTGTGAAACCAAGCTAGAGACAGACAATCACATTTTTACTTCTTGCCAACTAAACGTTTAGGGGGGCTCCACGCAAGATAGCCCAAAGGGCTGATTTGGGGCCACTTTGCTTGCGTTCAAAGATTCAAAAGCAGGGGTATGAAACTCATTTATTACGAGGGCCACATCTGACATAAATGAGACCTTACTGGGCCGAGCATGGGTGTACCTATTTAAGATCAGGTAGCAGAGATATCAAATTTATAAAGGACACAGACAAACACAATTAAATATATTTTTAAAAATGTTTTTAAAAACATGCTTAAAATGTTAGCACTCGTTGATCTTAAAGGTGCTTTCTTTGTATTTCTCCCTTGGGATCCAGGGAACTGGGCAAAGGAAGCTCTGGCTCTTTCCTTCCTTCCGCAGGGGACCAGGAGGGGGAGGAGCCTCAGCCAATGGAGAAAATAGAGGTTTTGCTCTGTAGCTCCAGTGCAATTGAGCAAACCTTGCATAGCAAATTGTTAAGAAGAAGAAGAAAATATTGGATTTATATCCCGCCCTCTACTCCGAAGAGTCTCAGAGCGGCTCACAATCTCCTTTACCTTCCTCCCCCACAACAGACAACCTATGAGGTGGGTGGGGCTGGAGAGGGCTCTCCCAGCAGCTGCCCTTTCAAGGACAACTTCTGCCAGAGCTCCATTCCAGCAGGTGCAAGTGGAGGAGGGGGGAATCAAACTCGGTTCTCCCAGATAAGAGTCCGCACACTTCACCACTACACCAAACTGGCTCTCCTTAAGCAGAAGGAAGCAAGAGAGAGGGAGAAGGAAGCAGATGACAGCCAGTTGCTCAGGGGCCTGATAGGAGCCCTCCGGGGGCTTAATTCAGCCCACGGACTGCGTATTTGACACCCCTGATCAGAAGGATAGGCCACCGATCTCACGTGCATTTCCATGAAGGAGTCTGTGCCTTTCCCTCTTCTCCGATCCTCACCCACCACAGCTGGCATTCATGACTCACAGCGCGTCTCAGCAGCCGCGTCGTTATGGGAACAGAGAAGGCAGAAAGCCAGCCTGGATGCAGGGCAACTTCCAGCCTGTTTAGCTCAGAAGCAATTAAGTGGGTTAAAGCCATATAATGCTTGAGGGCCCAGATACCCTCTTCTCCCATATGTGGGAATTAAGAGAGGCAATCCTGGTTGTCCCACCTATCAAAGGAGCTCATCTGATGGGTGCAGGAGACAGGGCCTTTTTGGTGGTAGCCCCATGATCGCTGAACAACCTCTCCAGGGAGGTGCACCTGACCCCCTCAGTCTTTAGGAGGCAGCTGAAAATGCTTTTATTGAGGACTGCATTGGACTGTTTCGTTTTTTAGAAAAATACTGACAGTCCTAACGGTGATTCTGAATTTGTGTTTTTTTAATGTGTGTTTTTAAAATAATAATTCCTGTTTTATTTATATTGTAAGTCGCCTTAAGGTAGTAAGGGAACTGACCAATGTTTTAGAGATAAATAAAAGTAGCACACTGCAAGACCTTGGCCCTCCTTCTCCCCTTCCACAAGACACTGCCAACAAATCCTAAATCTGTCTTGGCAACGTTCACAACCGCAGAGAGAGGGGCTGGCTTCCTGGTTGCTATTTTGAATCGTAACAATATCTGCCAGCCAATCCATTCTTCCCTGGGGCCATCGTTTCTGTTCTGGGGATCAACCTTCCAAACAGCTGTCCAGGTATGTACACAAAGTCCCCCACAGTTTCATTGCAGGCAGAGAAGAAGAAGAAGAAGAAGATATTGGATTTATATCCCGCCCTCCACTCCAAAGAGTCTCAGAGCGGCTCACAATCTCCTTTCCCTTCCTCCCCCACAACAGACACCCTGTGAGGTGGGTGGGGCTGGAGAGGGCTCTCCCAGCAGCTGCCCTTTCAAGGACAGAGTCTCAGAGCAGCCTACAATCTCCTTTCCCTTCCTCCCCCACAACAGACACCCTGTGAGGTAGATGAAGATATTGGATTTATATCCCGCCCTCCACTCCGAAGAATCTCAGAGCAGCTCACAATCTCCTTTCCCTTCCTCCCCCACAACAGACACCCTGTGAGGTGGGTGGGGCTGGAGAGGGCTCCCACAGCAGCTGCCCTTTCAAGGACAACCTCTGCCAGAGCTATGGCTGACCCAAGGCCATTCCAGCAGGTGCAAGTGGAGGAGTGGGGAATCAAACCCGGTTCTCCCAGATAAGAGATCTGTGGCTGACCCAAGGCCATTCCAGCAGCTGCAAGTGGAGGAGTGGGGAATCAAACCCGGTTCTCCCAGATAAGAGATCTGTGGCTGACCCAAGGCCATTCCAGCAGGTGCAAGTGGAGGAGTGGGGAATCAAACCCAGTCCTCCCAAATAAGAGAGCTCAGGCTGACCCAAGGCTATTCCAGCAGCTGCAAGTGGAGGAGTGGGGAATCGAACCCGGTTCTCCCAGATAAGAGTCCGCACACTTAACCACTACACCAAACTGGCTCTCCACAGTCGGTCTCTGAAATTCAATCCCAGAGCCCATTTTCTCAGAAGGCTCTCTGAGAACGAGCAGAGAGCATTTCTTTCGCAGAGCTTCAGCCCAGTGCTTGCACCGGCATCTGCTCGCAGCTCAAAACAGTACACAGACAACTAGGCAAACGTCTGCTAGGTACCGTTGGGCTAAGCACACTTTCAGCCTACCCTACCTCACAGGGATGTTTGTGAGGATAAAACAGAGAGGAGGAGAATGATGTAAGCCGCTCTGGGTAGCCGTGAAAGAGAAAGGCAGTACACAAATGAAGTAAAGACATTGTAACTGGGGTCTCAGGTGTTCTGCTAGCAGACCAGTCCCAGCAATTGGGGTCTCAGGTGTTCTGCTAGCAGACCAGTCCCAGCAACTTTCTACTTAAAAGGTGAACAACCAGAACAGATGAGTTGCCAAAGGTCACGCAGCAAAGTCAGGTGGCAAAATGAGACAATTTGGAGGCCTTAATGGGGTAAAATTCTTAAAGGGGCAGGGAACGTAAGGATTTTAGAGCAGGGGTGTCAAACATGTGGCCTGAGGGCCAAATCAGGCCCCCAGAAGGGCTCCTATCAGGCCCCTGAGCAAACGGCTGTCATCTGCTTCCTTCTCACTTTCTCTTGCTTCCTTCTGCATCGCAGCTTGCTTTGCAAGGCTTGCTCAACTGCACGGAAGCTACAGGGCAAAACCTCTGTTTTCTCCATTGGCCAAGGCTCCTCCCTTGGGAAGGAAAGGGGGAAGGCAGAGCTTGTTTTTCCAGGCTCTCTCAATCGCACAGCAGAGCTACTGAGCCAAGCCTCTCTTCTTTTCCCCTCCTAGCCCCCTGGGGAAGGAAGGAAAGAGCTAGAGCTTCCTTTGCCCAGTTCCCTGGATCCCTTGGGAGAGAAACAAAGAGGCACACACATGGCCCAGTTTGTTTAGAGGGTTGGACTAGGAACTGGGAGAGCTGGGTTCGAATTCCCACTCTGCTAGGGAAGAGCGCTGGGTGACCTTGGGTCAGTCACGCAGTCTACTGAACAGGATTGTTTGAGGAGGGACAGTGGCTCAGTGGTAGAGCATCTGCTTGGTAAGCAGAAGGTCCCAGGTTCAATCCCTGGCATCTCCAACTAAAAAGGGTCCAGGCAAGTAGGCGTGAAAATCCTCAGCTTGAGACCCTGGAGAGCCTCATAAGTGTTAAGGAGGGATGGTGGCTCAGTGGTAGAGCATCTGCTTGGTAAGCAGAAGGTCCCAGGTTCAATCCCTGGCATCTCCAAAAAGGGTCCAGGCAAGTAGGCGTGGAAAACCTCAGCTCGAGACCCTGGAGAGCCGCTGCCAGTCTGAGTAGACAATACTGACTTTGGTGGACTGAGGGTCTGATTCAGTATAAGGCAGCTTCATATGTTCATAAGTTGTGAGGATAAAATGGAGGAAACTATCAAGGAGGCCAAAGTTCAAATGCCCACTCAGCCATGAAAACTCACCTGGGACCAGTCCCCCACCCCACCGGGTCGTTGTTAAATAAACCAGAAGAGGGGATAACCAGGTCAAAAGCCATTAAGAAGAAAACCAGGGCAGTAGCTCAACAAAATAAGAGTAAAAGAGCTCCATGAACACTGCAAGGGTTACTTCTGAGTAAACCCTGTCAGACTAGGTGTCTTAAGACCCCCCCCCCCCCTTTATTTCTTCCAGCAAGGAACAACGCATTTTTTAAAATTAATTGTTTTATGGATGGTTTTAATTTCTCCCCCTTCCTTCCTCCCCAGTCCCTTTGCTTACCTGGGGTGGGGAGGAGACTTATCTCCCCCCTCCCCACCTCTCCATTAGAACCTGGTATTAGGTTTTAAGGGTCTCTCGTTTTTACACTCATTTTGAGCCCCGTGGCGCAGAGTGGTAAAGCTGCAGGACTGCAGTCCTAAACGCTGCTCACGACCTGAGTTCGATCCCTGACAGAAGCTGGGTTTTCAGGTAGCCGGCTCGAGGTTGACTCAGCCTTCCATCCTTCCGAGGGCGGTAAAATGAGTCCCCAGCTTGCTGGGGGGAAAGCGTAAATGACTGGGGAAGGCAATGGCAAATTGGCAAACTACCTCGTAAAAACTCTGCGGTGAAAACGTCGTGAGAGCAATGTCACCCCAGAGTCGGAAACGACTGGTGCTTGCACAGGGGACCTTTCCTTTCCTTTCCATTTTTACACGATTCGCCCTTGACTCCTAACCTTTTGAATAGGTATGCCAAGTTGCAAGATAAGGTTGCCAGATCCAGGTTGGAGAACTCCGGGAGGTTCGGCGTTGGAGCCTGGGAAGGACAGGGATCGCCTCCCCCCCGTACAGTGTCCTAGAATCCCTCCCCTCCAAAGCATCCTTTTCCTCCAGGGGAACTCATCCCGGCAGTCTTGGAGATGAGCTGTAATTCCGGGGGATCCCCAGGCCCCACCTGGAGGCTGGCAACCCTGCCTTTCAAAGGCCCACCCCCGCGCAGCTTTCGCACTCACCACTCCCAGGCGCCGCGATCTCCCCGCAGGCACCGCCGCGGCTGCTGGCGAGCCCAGAACGCGGAGACTTCACGGACAGCCAATCAGAGTGCGCGGCCGCCCTCCCCAACGTTCCAAATCGGAACGTTGAGTATCCACTTTGCGCTTCCGGAGGAGCTCCCCTTTGAGCCTGCGCGCCCGGCGCCCCGCCCCGTCTTAAAGAGACAGCGCCCTTTGGGGCCAGCTCCGCTTCGAGGTCCCTGCCCCGGGGAGCTTGCAGGCGGATGTTAAAGGGGCAGTAGCCCTGCTTCCGTGCGCCCGATGCAAGCGCGGCAAATGGGTGCAGAGAAATGTGCAAGGGTGTGACTGGTTGCCAGCCTCCAGGTGGGGCCTGGAGATCTCCCGGAATTACAACTGAGGTCCAAACGGCAGAGAAAATGGCTGCTTCGGAGGGCGGGCTCTGCGGCACCATATTTAATCCGGTTATTAGTACCCCTCCTCTTTACTCACTGGGGCCAGGCTTTCTCCTTTTCTGTTTTACCCTCACAATAATAATAATAATAATACTTTTTATTTGTATCCTGCCCTCCCCGCGAAGCAGGCTCAGGGCGGCTCACAACATAATAAATACAATACAATAAAATTATAAAATTATACAATATACAAGAAGTGCTTGTATATTGAAACAATTTTGTTGATGGATACCAAAAGTTCATTGCATAATTCTTTCTCACAGAAGACTCCACCAAAACCGCCTTCATTGGAAGTAATTTTCATTCACGGTTTCATCTGTGCTCAGTTTTACTGGATTAATTGTTATAAGTACGTCCTACCCTAGGTAAACTATGTTATAACCTCTTGAGAAACTAATGCCCTCTATTTAAACCCACAACTAACAAACACAGAATGATACCCAGATTTATGGCACTTCACATCGACGACATCTATCTGCTTTTTTTATCACCCTCCACTGTTGTTTCAGCCCAGTTAACAACACTAACTAACAAACACAGACCGCAATTTGTGATTCTTTTAATCTGCTAAAATATTTCCATGACTCTGCATACCAACTCACTGCCCACTTTCTCTATATTTAGGCCTGCTTGCCATTCCATTTTTGTCTGATGAAGTCTGCTTAGAGCACATGAAAGCTGACATTCTGAATAAAACTTAGAACCAAGCAGTAGACAAGCGGCACCTTTAAGACCAACTAAGTTTTATTTAGAATGTAAGCTTTCGTAGGCTCTTAAGCAGACTTCATCAGGCAAAATGGGAACGGAAGCAGCAATTCTTAATATAAGTGGGCATCGTGGAATCATGGGAATGTTTTTAGCAGATTAAAAGACTCACCAATAGGGATCTGTGTTTGTTAGCGTAGGACAGAACAGGGTTAAAAAAAATATTGGAGAGTGATAAAAAGCAGACTGCTGTGGTAGGTGCGAAGTGTCATAAATCTAGGTAACATCCTGGCTTTGTTAGTTTAAATAGAGGACATGGTTTCTCAAGAGATTATAACATCCATATAGTTTGCCATCAGATGGGTTGGTATATGCAAGAAGGCAAACATAAAACTTAGTTAGTCTTAAAGGCGCACTTGTCTACTGCTTTGGCCTATGTAAACTAATTTTTATGTGTTGACTATCACTCTGTTTAAATTTGATAAAAGTGATGAGATTAGTGTTTTCGTTAATATATCACGGTGGTGGTTTTTTTTTGCTTGCACCCTTGGACAATGGCAAAGTACTCCGCATTCAACTACCCCAAAGTCCCAGCCATGCGCAAAGACAAGCAAAGGTAGGACCAGAACCAATGGGTTGAAATTAAATCAAAAGAGTTTCCGGCTCAACATTAGGAAGAACTTCCTGACCGTTAGAGCGGTTCCTCAGTGGAACAGGCTTCCTCCTTGGGAGGTGGTGGGCTCTCCTTCCTTGGAGGTTTTAAAACAGAGGCTAGATGGCCATCTGACGGCAATGAAGATCCTGTGAATTGAGGGGAGATGTTTGTGAGTTTCCTGCATTGTGCAGGGGGTTGGACTAGATGACCCTGGAGGTCCCTTCCAGCTCTAGGATTCTATGATTCTTCAGGAGGTGGTGGGCTCTCCTTCCTTGGAGGTTTTTAAACAGAGGCTAGATGGCCATCTGACGGCAATGAGGATCCTGTGAATTGAGGGGGGAGGTGTTTGTGAGTTTCCTGCATTGTGCAGGGGGTTGGACTAGATGACCCTGGAGGTCCCTTCCAGCTCTAGGATTCTATGATTCTTCAGGAGGTGGTGGGCTCTCCTTCCTTGGAGGTTTTTAAACAGAGGCTAGATGGCCATCTGACAGCAATGAGGATCCTGTGAATTAAGGGGGAGGTGTTTGTGAGTTTCCTGCATTGTGCAGGGAGTTGGACTAGATGACCCTGGAGGTCCCTTCCAACTCTAGGATTCTATGAACAGGCTTTCTCGGGAGGTGGTGGGCTCTCCTTCCTTGGAGGTTTTTCAATAGAGGCTAGATGGCCATCTGACAGCAATGAGGATCCTGTGAATTAAGGGGGAGGGGTTTGTGAGTTTCCTGCATTGTGCAGGGGGTTGGACTAGATGACCCTGGAGGTCCCTTCCAGCTCTAGGATTCTATGATTCTTCAGGAGGTGGTGGGCTCTCCTTCCTTGGAGGTTTTTAAACAGAGGCTAGATAGCCATCTGACAGCAATGAGGATCCTGTGAATTAAGGGGGAGGTGTTTGTGAGTTTCCTGCATTGTGCAGGGAGGTGGACTAGATGACCCTGGAGGTCCCTTCCAACTCTAGGATTCTATGAACAGGCTTCCTCCTTGGGAGGTGGTGGGCTCTCCTTCCTTGGAGGTTTTTCAACAGAGGCTAGATGGCCATCTGACAGCAATGAGGATCCTGTGAATTAAGGGGGAGGGGTTTGTGAGTTTCCTGCATTGTGCAAGGGGTTGGATTAGATGACCCTGGAGGTCCCTTCCAACTCAGGAGGTGGTGGGCTCTCCCTCCTTGGAGGTTTTCAAACAGAGGCTGGAGGGCCGTCTGACATCAATGAAGCTCCTGTGAATTTAGGGGGAGGGATTTTGTGAAATTCCTGCCTTGTGCAGGGGGGGTTGGACTAGATGACCCCGGAGCTCCTTTCCAACTCTATGATTCTATCAGCTTGGGGGCAGACATCCACCCAAGGGTTAAAAGGAGGCGGGTTGCAACCGGAGAGCAAGTTTGCTTGCAGCGTGCAATTGCAAAAGGGGAAGGCGAAAAGAAGCCCCACCCAGCTGTCTTTCCCCTCCCGGGTTGGGTCGCTTGTGCAAAAAAGGAAAGCAGCATTTGCACCAGAGAAGCGGAGTCCCTGGTTTGGGGAGCGGGCGGCGGCGGCATGGCTGCCACGGGGGTCCTGCCCTTCATCAGGGGCGTGGATCTCAGTGGGAACGACTTCAAGGTGAGTTTTGTTGGGGGGGGGGGGGAAGGGGGTGGCAAAGGGTGCCTCCCAGCCGGGGCAGCTGCGCCAAGCCGGCCCTGCCGGGCGCCTCCCTGGCTAATTTTAGCCTCCTGCTCTCATGCATGGCCGGGGAAGGAGGCTGGAATCAGCCGAGGCTTGGGGTGAATCGGGGCCTTTTTTGGAAAAGGGGGGCGGAAAGCAAAAAGTCTCCGTTTGCAAGGAAACAGACGCTGGCAAGCTTGAGAGAGCAACAGAGCTCTTCGGCAACGCGGGCGGGGTGGGGGTGGGGAACGGGAGTCCAGTAGGGTTGCCAATCCCCAGGTGGGGGCAGGGGATCCCCCGGTTTGGAGACCCTCCCCCCCCGCTTCAGGGTCGTCAGGAAGCGGGGGGAGGGGAGGGAAATGTCTGCTGGGAACTCTATTATTCCCTATGGAGATTTATTCCCATAGAAAATCATGGAGAATTGATCTGCAGGTATCTGCGGCTCTGGGGGGGGCTGTTTTTGGGGGTAGAGGCACCAAATTTTCAGCACAGCATCTAGTGCCTCTCCCCAAAATACACCCCAAGTTTCAAAAAGATTGAACCAGGGGGTCCAATTCTATGAGTCCCAAAAGAAGGTGCCCCTATCCTTCATTATTTCCTATGGAAGGAAGGCATTGAAAAGGTGTGCCGTCCCTTTAAATGTGATGGCCAGAACTCCCTTTGGAGTTCAATGATGCTTGTCACAGCCTTGATCTTGGCTCCAGCCCTAATGTCTCCTGGCTCCACCCCCAAAGTCCCCAGATATTTCTTGAATTGAACTTGGCAACCCTAGAGTCCAGTGGCGGACTGGGTCTGAAAATATTGACCAATTTCGCGCTAGACTTTTAATCCTGGTTTAGCCTTGTCCCCAAACTGACATTCTACGCTAAAAACATAGAATAATAGAGTAATAGAGTTGGTTTTTCTGATTCTATGATTCCAATGTAGAATGTCATTTTGGGGACAGAGTTAAACCAGGATTAAAACTCTCGTGTGAAATTGGTCATTGGATGCCGGGAGACAAAGGGGGCCCACCCACCACCGACTATGAGGCTATCGTTTCATTTTTATGAGAAATAAAATATTCAAAACAGATCTTAGCGGGGGGAAAGGGACAATTGAAACTTTTGCAAAATAAATTGTATTAATCCCCCCCCCCCTGTTAAAATAGTAATACAGTGTAAATTTTAGTTGCGTTACGGTCATAACGTTGGAACTTTTATTTTCAGGCCACTAAAAGGCCATTGACAATTTTAACGTATTGCCAAATGCCATTGGGCAAGCTGGGCACCCTGACCAGTCTGCCACTGCAAGAGTCGATTGGAAAGCGAATGAATTGTGGGGTTGCCAGCCACCGGGAGGGGGCGTAGGGCGCGCCAGTTCCAGGGTTGGAAACTCCTGGAGATTTGGGGATACAAGGGGGCGGGGAGTGTCAGGGACTTCACAATGCCGCATAGATTCCCCCTTCCAAAGCATCCAGTTTCTGCGGGGGAACTGATCTCTGCCGTTGGAGGTGAGCTGCCATTTCAGGGGATCCCCAGGTCCCACCTGGAGGGTGGCATCCCTGAATAGGAGCCCCCCCCCCGGGGGAATTTCATTTTTGCTACAGAAGCGATTCACACGCAGCTACCCCAATAGAACTTTGAATACGTCGGATGCCTGTTTCTTCTACACTGAGCAATTTCGGCTTTGTGTTTGACTGGCGTACACCTGACAGCATGGTTTGAATCCCACGTTTTATTTTAAAAATGGATGCACCTTGGGCTTTTCATACAAACCGCGCATCATGCACTTTGGGTTCCTGGTGGCTTTGTAAGAATGTCGTTTCTCGACAAGCTTGGTTACAGTTTCTTGCAGCTGCTCTGAGAACTTTCTCTGTTTTATAGTTTTGTGTCTTGTTCGACAGAAAACCTGTTTGCATGGTATTGTGGAAAAGGGTTGAGTCAATACACAGGGCCCTGTGGTCCCTAAAACAATTCATGTTTAATAGCCAGGCACTCTGGCCTCTACTGATATCTTTATTTGCTTAATTTGTTCATGGAGCTTGATGTGCCCATTTTACAGATGCACAATCGTAATAGTTAGAGGGATGGATTAGAGTCTAGGAGCCTGGGTTCGAATCCCCCGCTCTGCCATGGAAACTTGTTGGGTGACCAGTCACACGCATTCAACCTGAGTTACCTTACTGAGTCATGGTATTATTATTATTATTATTATTTCATTGGTATCCTGCCTTTCTCCCTAATGAAGACCCAAAACAGCTTACATCATTCTCCTCTCATTTTATCCCCACAACAGCCTTGTGGGGTAGACTAGGCTAAGATTGTGTGACTGGTCCAAGGTCCAAGGTTTGGGGGATCCAAACCTGGGTCTCCCAGATCCAAATCTGTCACTCTAACTACTACACCACAGTGACACTGCGTGAGGATAAAATGGAGAAGAGAACGATGTAAGCCGATGGGGGGGGGGAGTTTAAACGAAGTGAATAAAAATATAATAATAATAATGTAGCAATGATTTGCCAGTGGATCGTTTAAACTCATAGGCCAGTGTCTGCCCCAGGGAGTTTGCAGTCTAAACAAAGATCCTCTTTCGGTTCTGTAAATTATGGTTCAGAATAATTGTGCTGTATAAATACATTTTAAAATTTAATACGATGTATGGATTAATTATTTCTCTAACGTTGGGATTTGTAGAGAGGGGAAAAGACAGGTCTCTGCCCAGAGCAGTTTACAATCTCACTTTGGGAGGGACAGGAAGGGAAAACACAAGAGAGGGAAGGGGAAAGGGGGCGGGAGGGAGGAAATGGGTGTGCAGATGCTACGTGTGTGAACACCCTTACAGCACACTCCTAAGTGGAGTAACGCCCTTCTAAGCGCATTGAAGCCGCTGGTGATAGAAGGGTGTTACCCTGCTTAAGTTCAAATTAAGGGACAATATTTACACCCTTTCCCTACAATCACACACAGGAATCTCTCCTGTTTTATTCCAATTGGAGACTGGACTCATGGTGCCACGTTAAGAGCATTTTTCAGGACTGTAGCTTGTTTCTCAGTGTTTTGGCCATGCGTTTAACATTTAATTATGGTTTGGGCATTTAGAAACAAAAAAGCAAAAACTAAACTGGTCCGTCTCTTCAAAGGACAGGTTTGGGCGTTTGCTAAGCTAGCAATTTCTCAGCCTCATCTACCCCTCAGGGTTGTTAGTTAGGATAAAACGGAGGAACAGGGGAATATCCTATGCTACTTTGTAAGCGAATGGCATCAGAGATGAGTTCCGGTCTATTTAGAGTGGGGTTGTGCATATATCTTTGTCAGCGTGTGGTCACCGGAGCTGAACGTGTGAAGTGACTCTCTCCAGGAACGCTGGATTTGAGGTCATGCGCCAAGACAGGAAGGTCTGTGTGTGATCTCTGAAACTTCGTTGATACACACATACCTTGCACATTTGAAATTGGCTTGTTATATCCAGTCATGCCCTTGAGGCCATCTAAAGCAAGGGTGTCGAACTCTGACATAAATGAGAGCCCACCACCTCCCGAGGAAGCCTGTTCCACTGAGGAATCGCTCTAACGGTCAGGAAATTCTGACATAAATTCTGGCCGGATCTGACATAAATGAGACCTTGTCGGGCCATGTCGGACCAGGCCACGTGTGCGTACCTATTTAAGATTAGGTAGCAGAGATATAAATGTTATAAAGAACACAGACAAACACAAATATATATATTTTTTAAAAAACTTAAAACATACATAAAATGTTAGCACTCATTGGTCTTATGCTTTCTTTGTATTTCTCCCATGTGTTTATTTTTGTTGACCTTATATAATTTTAAAAAAAGCTGGTTTTCACGGTGGGTTATGTACCTTTGATTTTTTTTTTGCTCACCTGGGGATTGGCCCCTGTGGAAATGGATATGTGGACCCCAAGAGCCCCCTGTCTCTGACTGGGAGGGGTGAATTCGAGGGAAGCTGGAGAAAAAAAGTGTTTCTTAACGCCCACTGGTTGGTCAGATTGGCACGCAGATCTATGTGGGACCTTCCTCGGCCCTGGTATTTGCCCAGCTGTGCCAATCCTGTGATAAACCATTGCCCCAAACTTGGTTTAAGCCAATCTGGGTGGTTGTTATTGGCTAACCTGAGTGTTGCAAGAAGACCGGGGTGGGGGCTAGCAAAAGAGAGCCCCCAAGAGAAGGCGGGATCTGTGCACCTGCAACACCGTTCCAATTCTGACACTGACTCCCTGCAGAAAGGGAAGCCGGCTGTAGAGAACCAATGGAGGCGGCCCTGCCTGTTTATCCTCACAACAACCCTGTGAGGCAGCTTAGCCTGAGAGAAAGTGGCGAGCCCCAAACCACCCTGCAAGCTTCCAGAGCTAAAGAGGGAATTTGAACCTTGATCTCCAAAATCCTCGTCCAACACTGTAAATCAGGGGCGGCCGAACTGAAGCTCGGGGGCCGCATGTGGCTCTTTTGAACATACTGTGTGGCTCTCTTCTTCACCCAAAGGGGGATTAACATGTGGAATTCACTGCCACAGGAGGTGGTGGCGGCCACAAGCATAGCCAGCTTCAAGAGGGGGTTAGATAAAAATATGGAGCAGAGGTCCATCAGTGGCTATTAGCAATTTCTCTTAAGTGTTAGGCCAAACAGCCAGCATGTTTGAAGGAACACCTGGTGGGGAGGATATTGCCACAGACTTTTAGGTTAGTGGGGCGCTGAAGCATAATTCTACATCCAACGCAACTTTCTCCTTTTTCACAGACTGGCATAAAACCGGCTATGTGTTGGTGGCCCAGTTTTAGGGTTGCCAGGTCCAATTCGAGAAATATCTGGAGACTTTGGGGGTGGAGCCAGATTGTGACAAGTATCATTGAACTCCAAAGGGAGTTCTGGCCAGCACATTTAAAGGGACCGCACACCTTTTAAATGCCTTCCCTCCACTGGAAATAATGAAGGACAGGGGCACCTTTTTGGGGGGCTCATAGAATTGGACCCCCCTTGTCCAATCCTTTTGAAACTTGGACGGTGTTTTGAGGAGAGGCATTGAATGCTATACTGCAAATTCGGTGCCTCTACCTCAAAAAACAGCCCCCCCCCAGAGCCCCAGATAACTGCAGATCAATTCTCCATTATACCCTGTGAGAATTGGTCTCCATAGGGAATAATGGCATGCCCAGCAGACATTTCCCTCCAGTCCTCCCCCACACTTTTGGATGACCCTGAAGTGGGGGGGGAGGGCTTCCAAACCGGGGGATCTCCTGGTGGGCAACCCTACCCAGTTTGTATTGTACTCAGTAGATAAATATAAAACCTCCATGGTTTTATGCCCCTGTGTAAATCGATGGTGCGGTCTCATTTGGAGTACTGTGTGCAGTTCTGGTCGCCGCACCTCAAAAAGGATATTATAGCATTGCAGAAAGTCCAGAAAAGGGCAACTAGAATGATTAAAGGGCTGGAACACTTTCCCTATGAAGAAAGGTTGAAACGCTTGGGACTCTTTAGCTTGGAGAAACGTCGACTGCGGGGTGACATGATAGAGGTTTACAAGATAATGCATGGGATGGAGAAAGTAGAAAAAGAGGTACTTTTCTCCCTTTCTCACAATACAAGACCTCGTGGGCATTCGATGAAATTGCTGAGCAGACAGGTTAAAACGGATAAAAGGAAGTACTTCACCCAAAGGGTGATTGACATGTGGAATTCACTGCCACAGGAGGTGGTGGTGGCCACAAGCATGGCCACCTTCAAGAGGGGTTTAGATAAAAATATGGAGCAGAGGTCCATCAGTGGCTATTAGCCACAGTGTGTGTGTGTGTGTGTGTGTGTGTGTATATATACACACATAAAAAAAATTTTGGCTACTGTGTGATACAGAGTGTTGGACTGGATGGGCTATTGGCCTGATCCAACAGGGCTTCTCTTATGTCCTTCTGTGACACAGAGTGTTGGACTGGATGGGCCACTGGCCTGATCCAACATGGCTTCTCTTATGTTCTTATGTGACACAGAGTGTTGGACTGGAGGGGCCATTGGCCTGATCCAACATGGCTTCTCTTATGTTCTTATGTGACACAGAGTGTTGGACTGGATGGGCCATTGGCCTGATCCAACATGGCTTCTCTTATGTTCTTATGTGACACAGAGTGTTGGACTGGAGGGGCCATTGGCCTGATCCAACAGGGCTTCTCTTATGTCCTTCTGTGACACAGAGTGTTGGACTGGAGGGGCCACTGGCCTGATCCAACATGGCTTCTCTTATGTTCTTATGTGACACAGAGTGTTGGACTGGAGGGGCCATTGGCCTGATCCAACATGGCTTCTCTTATGTTCTTATGTGACACAGAGTGTTGGACTGGAGGGGCCATTGGCCTGATCCAACAGGGTTTCTCTTATGTCCTTCTGTGACACAGAGTGTTGGACTGGAGGGGCCATTGGCCTGATCCAACATGGCTTCTCTTATGTTCTTATGTGACACAGAGTGTTGGACTGGAGGGGCCATTGGCCTGATCCAACGTGGCTTCTCTTATGTTCGTATGTGACACAGAGTGTTGGACTGGAGGAGCCACTGGCCTGATCCAACAGGGCTTATCTTATGTTCTTCTGTGACACAGAGTGTTGGACTGGAGGGGCCACTGGCCTGATCCAACAGGGCTTCTCTTATGTTCTTATGTGACACAGAGTGCTGGACTGGAGGGGCCACTGGCCTGATCCAACAGGGCTTCTCTTATGTTCTTCTGTGACACAGAGTGTTGGACTGGATGGGCCACTGGCCTGATCCAACAGGGCTTCTCTTCTGTTCTTATGTGACACAGAGTGTTGGACTGGAGGGGCCACTGGCCTGATCCAACAGGGCTTCTCTGATGTTCTTATGTGACACAGAGTGTTGGACTGGAGGGGCCACTGGCCTGATCCAACAGGGCTTCTCTTCTGTTCTTATGTGACACAGAGTGTTGGACTGGATGGACCATTGGTCTGATCCAACAGGGCTTCTCTGATGTTCTTATGTGACACAGAGTGTTGGACTGGAGGGGCCACTGGCCTGATCCAACAGGGCTTCTCTGATGCTCTTATGTGACACAGAGTGTTGGACTGGAGGGGCCATTGGCCTGATTCAACAGGGCTTCTCTTATGTTCTTATGTGACACAGAGTGTTGGACTGGATGGGCCATTGGCCTGATCCAACAGGGCTTCTCTTATGTTCTTCAGTGACACAGAGTGTTGGACTGGATGGGCCATTGGCCTGATCCAACAGGGCTTCTCTTATGTTCTCCGTGGCTCTCAAACGGCCGTCGATCTGACCTCATTTCTCCCCCCTCTGTGCTCAGGGGGGCTATTTTCCAGAGCACGTGAAGTCGATGACCAGCTTGCGATGGCTGAAACTCAACCGGACCGGCCTCTGCTACTTGCCCGAGGAGTTGTCCGCCCTCCAGAAGCTGGTAAGGGGTCAGCTTCGCTCACGGGGTCTGGAGGCTTTGGGGGTCGCAGGGCTGCTGACTTTGGGAATGGTCCGTCCTGGGGATAAGACCCAGAGAATCTGGACCAGCAGAATTCCTCCCTGGCTTGTTGTTTCCAGGACGTGAAAGCGTAAGCCAGTGGATTTGTCATCAGGATGTCGATCTTTGCCGTCAGGATGAGATTTCTCATATTTGCAGGAGTAATTTTTTCCCTTCGTAGCTATCAGGGGGTGTGTCTACTCGTGTGCAAGGAAAGCTCGGCCACTCAGGGTGCCACATTCCATGCTGGATACGAAAACTGGTTCCAGCCCCAGGAGCGCAGCGGTCGCAGTGTCCAGCCCGGACTGCAGAGAGCCAAGTCTCCTCACTTGGGCTGGTTGCTTAACCCTACCTTGCAGCATTGTTTGCACTGATAACTGTGTGTCTGTTCCTTACTTGTTTCCGAACAGGAGCATCTCTCCGTGAGCCACAACAGCCTAACCACGCTCCATGGGGAGCTCTCCGGCCTCCCCTGCCTGCGGGTAAGAGTTGGTCGCTGCCGCTTTTGGAATGCTACAAACTGCTCCTAAGTCCCCTCCCGGAATAAATTGTCTATTTCTGCTAGTGTAATGTAGTGGTTAGTGCATCAGTCTAGGAGACCCAGGATTCAAATCCACTCTCTCTGCTGTGGAAGCTCACTGGGGGACCTTGGGATGATCACACACACGCCGTGTGACCTACCTCGCAAGGTTGTTGTGAGAATAAAGGGAGGAGGGAGAATGTTGAGTGGGGTGTTTACGAAGTACATAAATCAATGCTGATCTCTTTTCTAACGATCAGCACTTAGTCTGCTTTGTTATTACCTTTAAAGCCCTATATGGCCTAGGACCTGCCTACCTTAGGGACCGTCTCTCCCCACATGTTCCCCAGAGAGTACTGAGATCGGGTTCTCAAAACCTGCTTGTAATCCCCGGGCCAAAGGAGGCCCGTCTGAAATCCACCAGGGACGGGGCCTTTTCGATAATGGCACCTTGCTGGTGGAACCAGCTGCGGGAAGAGGTGAGGGCCCTGCGGGACCTTGGGCAGTTCTGCAGGGCCTGCAAGACAGCCCTCTTCCGGCTGGCCTATAACTAACTGACATTGGAAACTTTATGGAAGGTTGTAGTGTATCATTTTGGCAGATCGCTTGTTCTATACGTTTTATTATTTTACAGTTTTAAATTGTCTAAATTGATGTATTTTTAAAGCCATTGTTGTAAATGGATGTATTTTAAAGCCAAACTTTATGTTAGATTTTATATGTGGTGAGCCGCCCTGAGCCGCTTCGGCGGGAAGGGCGGGATATAAATTGAAATAAACTGAAACTGAAACTTTGAGAGCCAGTTTGGTGTAGTGGTGAAGTGCGCGGACTCTTCTCTCGGAGAACCAGGTTTGATTCCCCACTCCTCCACTTGCACCTGCTGGAATGGCCTTGGGTCAGCCAGAGCTCTTGCAGAGGTTGTCCTTGAAAGGGCAGCTGCTGTGTGAGCCCTCTCACAGCCAGTTTGGTGTAGTGGCGAAGTCCGCGGTCTCTTCTCTGGAAGAACTGGGTTTGACTTTCCACTCCTCCGCTTTCAGCTACTGGAATGGCCTTGAGTCAGCCATAGCTCTGGCAGAGGTTCAAGGGCAGCTTCTGGGAGAGCTCTCTCAGCCCCACCCACCTCACAGGGTGTCTGTTGTGGGGGAAGAAGATATAGAGGATTGTGAGCCACTCTGAGATTCGGAGTGGAGGGCAGGATATAAACCCAATATCATCCTCCTCAATGGGCAAAATGGTTTCCCCTTGTAGCAAGACAAACCATTGGTCCATGTCGCTCAGCATCGCCCAGTTGGACTGGCAGCTGCTCTCCAAGGCTTCAGGCTATGAAAGGTTTCCCAAAAGCTTTGATCCTCTTCCATTGACTCACAGCCCATTCCTAAGTGAGAATGCCTTATCAAGCATTGCGGAGGGATGGTGGCTCAGTGGCAGAGCATCTGCTTGGGAAGCAGAAGGTCCCAGGTTCAATCCCCGGCATCTCCAACTAAAAAGGGTCCCGGCAAATAGGTGTGAAAAACCTCAGCTTGAGACCCTGGAGAGCCACTGCCAGTCTGAGAAGACAATACAGACTTTGATGGACCAAGGGGGGGTCTGATTCAGTATAAGGCAGCTTCATATGTTCATATGTTCAAGTCTGGTATTGTCTACTCTGACCGGCAGCGGCTTTCCAAAGCCTCAGGTGGAATTTTTTTCCAAATCACTTCTCCGTTCACCTGGAGAGGCCAGGGATTGAACTTGGGACCTTCCTCAAGCAAAGCAGATGTTCTGCCACTGAGCTACGGCCCACCTCTCCATGACATCATCTCTCACTCCCTCCTCTAGGCCATCGTCGCCCGAGCCAATTGCTTGAAGAACTCTGGCGTTCCCGACGACATCTTCCAGCTGGACGATCTCTCTGTGTTGGTATGTTTTTGCTTTTCTCCATGGTTGGTTTTCTCCATGGCGGCAAACGATTTTACCGGTACTTTTTCTGGTAGACTTCTTGCCGAGTAGGAGAGGTGGGGCGGCCCAGAAAGGAAATTGTGACCTTTCGAAGCGTAGGTGAGTGTTTCAGAGCAGACGTAGCGCAGAGATCCTTAGCGCACATTCTTGCATAAAAACCGGGCCGGTCAGACCTTGAACCTGTAAGCGCTTTGGCGGGGCCAGGGATGATTGCTGCTAAACAAAGATCTCTTGTATTCTCACCCTGACAAGCCCCGGAGCCTAATTTGTAGATTTAAAGATCCTCAGAGGACTGAAGAGGTTCTAGGGACGGGGAGGGACGGTGGCTCAGTGGTAGAGCATCTGCTTGGGAAGCAGAAGGTCCCAGGTTCAATCCCTGGCATCTCCAAAAAAGGGTCCAGGCAAATAGGTGTGGAAAACCTCAGCTTGAGACCCTGGAGAGCAGGAGAGGGACGGTGGCTCAGTGGTAGAGCATCTGCTGGGTAAGCAGAAGGTCCCAGGTTCAATCCCTGGCATCTCCAAAAAAGGGTCCAGGTAAATAGGTGTGAAAAACCTCAGCTTGAGACCCTGGAGAGCCGTTGCCAGTCTGAGAAGACAATACTGACTTTGATGGACCAAGGGTCTGATTCAGTATAAGGCAGCTTCATATGTTCATAGTGAAAAATATAGCAATGGCAGAAGAAAGGAGGCCCAGTCTTGGTGTGTGATATCCCTTTGTTCAGAGCTGTCGAAGTCATTTGTTAGGAGGGCCGGATCTGACACAAATGAGACGTTGTCGGGCCGGGCCATGTATGTACCTATTTAAGGTTAGGTAGCACAGAGATAAATTTTATAAAGAACACAAATATATATATATATATTTTAAAAACTTAAAACATGCTTCAAACGTTAGCACTCATGGGTCTTAAAGATGCTTTCTTTGTATTTCTCCTATGGGGTCCAGGGGGCTGGCTCTTTCCTTCCTTCCCCTGGGGGAGGGAGCCTCAGCCAATAGAAGGAAGTGAGGCTTGGCTCAGTAGCTCTGCTGTGCGGCTGAGAGAGCCTGGCAAAGCGAGCTGTTCCTTCCTCCCCGAGGGTGGAGCCTCAGTCAGTGGAGGTTTTGCTGTGTAGTTCCTGTGTAGTGCAATTGAGCAAGCCTGGCAAAGCAAGCTGTGATGCAGAAGGAAGCAAGATATAGGGAGAAGGAAGCAGATGACAGCCAGTTGCTCGGGGGCCTGATAGGAGCCCTCCAGGGGCCTGATTTGGCCCCCGAACTGCATGTTTGGCACCCCTGCCGTTGTTGCTTTCAGTGCAAACGATTTCTAGTTTATCAGTCGATAACCTTTATTGGCGTGATATCCAACATAGCAAGGAACGCATCTGCCCATCAAACGGCAGTTTACAAATACATTAAGCGCCGCCCAGATGCTAAATGCAAAAATTTTGCCACAGTTTCATTTGACAATTGGTTTCCGAGTTGACAGCAAGAAGACAGTTTTACATTTGTCAGGGTTTAGCGATTTGCTCACTCAGACACAGGAGGCGTCAATGAGTATGGAATGTAGGTCAGAATAAAAGGTACAGTTCCCTATCATAGGGAATCACAACAAAAACTTTGTAAAAAATTCCTTTTTTTCAATAAAATTTAAATTATAAAAAAAGAATAAAAGGTACAGTTAAGGAACAAAATTTCCGGCTCCACATTAGGAAGAACTTCCTGACCGTGAGACCGATTCCTCAGTGGAACAGGCTTCCTCTAGAGGTGGTGGGCTCTCCTTCCTTGGAGGTTTTTAAACAGAGGCTAGATGGCCATCTGACAGCGATGAAGAACCTGTGAATTTAGGGGGAGGGGATTGTGAGTTTAGAGCAGTTCCTCAGTGGAACAGGCTTCCTCCTTGGGAGGTGGTGGGCTCTCCTTCCTTGGAGGTTTTTCAACAGAGGCTAGATGGCCATCTGACAGCAATGAAGAACCTGTGAATTTAGGGGGAGGGGATTGTGAGTTTAGAGCGGTTCCTCAGTGGAACAGGCTTCCTCCTCGGGAGGTGGTGGGCTCTCCTTCCTTGGAGGTTTTTCCTTGGAGGTTTTTCCTTGGAGGTTTCCTTGGTGGGCTCTTCTTCCTTGGAGGTGTTTCAGCAGAGGCTGGATGGCTATCTGACAGTGATGAAGATCCTGTGAATTTAGGGGGAGGGATTTGTGAGTTTAGAGCGGTTCCTCAGTGAAACAGGCTTCCTCGGGAGGTGGTGGGCTCTCCTTCCTTGGAGGTTTTTAAACAGAGACTAGATGGCCATCTGACAGCAATGAAGATCTTGTGAATTTAGGGGGAGGGGTTTGTGAGTTTAGAGCAGTTCCTCAGTGGAACAGGCTTCCTCCTTGGGAGGTGGTGGGCTCTCCTTCCTTGGAGGTTTTTCAACAGAGGCTAGATGGCCATCTGACAGCAATGAGGATCTTGTGAATTTAGGGGGAGGGGTTTGTGAGTTTCCTGCATTGTGCAGGGGTTGGACTAGATGACCCTGGAGATCCCTTCCAACTCTTATGATTCTATGACACATGTTCTAAAGTTTCCATCTCTGGACATGCACTAGACCACAGTCTGTTAGCATAGGGAGTTTTATGGAATCTTCTGAGAAGTATCGCAGATGGTAGCACATTGAACCTAGTTAGCTAATATGCTCTGCGTTGCCAAGGGGCCATTTAGGCAGGTGAGATATTCAGCCCTATACGGAGGTAAAAACCCCATACTCGAGGGTGAGCATCTAGTTTTAGCAACGCTTGGTTCTAGTTTATTATTAAAGCATTTATTAGCTGATTTTCTACCTTGTAGAGACTCAGGGTGGCTTATGGCATAGATGAAACTATGATTATAAGAAGCACATTTTTTTAAAAACGGTAAAGGTAGTCCCCTGTGCAAGCACCAGTTGTTTCCAACTCTGGGATGACGTCGCATCGCGGCATTTTCATGGCAGCCTTTTTATGGGGTGGTTTGCCATTGCCTTCCCCGGTCATCTACACTTCCCCCCCAGCAAGCTGGGGACTCATTTTACTGACCTCGGAAGGATGGAAGGCTGAGTCAACCTGGAGCCGGCTACCTGAACCCGCTTTCCGTTAGGATTGAACTCAGGTTGTGATCAGAGAGCTCGGACTGCAGTACTGCAGCTTTACCACTCTGTGCCACGGGGCTGCTAGAAAAACATAAAAGACCACAACTTAAAATCTCCAGTTAGGGCATTAAAAAACCCGAAATGAGTCAAATACAGTCCTAGATAAAACCGGCTCCAACTGGCTAACAGTTTGGCCACCTTAAAGGTGGTTCCATTGGGCGAGTGAAGGCTAGCATTTGGCTTGAAAACAACAGTGTATTACAACAGTCTCTTTCTGACTGAGCCAAAGAAGGCGTTAAAAAAAACCTTTATTGTATCTACTAAATAAGCCCTTACACAAGCAAAGTTCTCAGGAAATGCCTCCATTTGTATGGGGCCCCCTGTTGGTATAGCAGTTAAGTATGAGGACTCTTAACTGGGAGAACCAGATTTGATTCCCCACTTCTCCACTTGTGGCTGCTGGAATGGCCTTGGGTCAGCCATAGCTCTTGCAAGAGTTGTCCTTGAAAGGGCAGCTTCTGGGAGAGCTCTCTCAGCCTCACCCACCTCACAGCGTGTCTGTTGTGGAGGAAGGAGATATAGGAGATTGTAAGCCGCTCTGAGACTCTGATTCAGAGAGAAGGACGGGGTATAAATCTGCAGTCTTCTTCTTTCTCTTCTTCCTCTTCTTCCTATTCTTCTTCTTCCTTTTCTTCCTCTTCTTTTTCCTTTTCTTCCTCTTCTTTTTCTTCTTTTTCCTCCTCTTCTTCCTTCTCTTCTTCCTCCTCCTCTCCGTCTTCTTCCTCTTCTTCTTCCTCTTCTTCTTCTTCCTCCTCTTCCTGTGGCTAAGGCCTTGTTTCATATTCCCTTATTTATGAAAATGAAGTCTGCCAAAAGCAGAAGGCCAATTTTCTCAGTGTTGGCACCCACAAGGAAGATACATTGGTCAACAGCTCAGTCTGCGTTTTGCTGCCAAGTGAAGTTGTTTTTACTTAGGAAAGCTGCTCTTCGAGCTGCTCAAATTTGCACTCATTGTGGGTTTGTGCCGCTGCTTTCATTCTACTCTGGGTTTCGACTGATATAATGTTGATTTTAAAATTGTGGAATGTGGAAATCTGTCGTCTGCCTGATGGTTGGAAGTCGCCCTGAGCCCAGGTGGCAGGGAATGGGGCAGGATACAAATCTAATGCCCAAGGACTCCTTCCTCTTTTTATCCCAGGATCTGAGCTACAACCAGTTGACGGAGTGTCCCCGAGAGCTGGAGAATGCAAAAAACATGCTGGTGCTGAACCTGAAACATAACAGGTAAGTTAGCAAAATCTTTTTTTTCTGCATAGAGGATGGTATCACTTTGCTCGGGTAAGACTTCACCTGGAGTATTGTGTTCAGTTTTGGGCACCGCATTTTAAGAAGGATATAGACAAGCTGGAACAGGTCCAGAGGAGCGCGATGAAGATGGTGAGGGGTCTGGAGACCAAGTCCTAGGAGGAAAGGTTGAAGGAGCTGGGCATGTTTAGCCTGGAGAGGAGGCGGCTGGGAGGTGATATGATCACCATCTTCAAGTACTTGAAGGGCTGTCATATAGAGGATGGTGCAGAACTGCTTTCTGTGGCCCCAGAAGGTAGGACCAGAACCAATGGGTTGAAATTAAATCAGAAGAGTTTCCAACTCAACATTAGGAAGAACTTCCTGACCGTGAGAGCGGTTCCTCAGTGGAACAGGCTTCCTCCTTGGGAGGTGGTGGGCTCTCCTTCCTTGGAGGTTTTTCAACAGAGGCTAGATGGCCATCTGACAGCAATGAGGATCCTGTGAATTTAGGGGGAGGGGGATGTGAGTTTAGAGCAGTTCCTCAGTGGAACAGGCTTCCTCCTTGGGAGGTGGTGGGCTCTCCTTCCTTGGAGGTTTTTCAACAGAGGCTGGATGGCCATCTGACAGCAATGAAGATCCTGTGAATTTAGGGGGAGGGGGATGTGAGTTTAGAGTAGTTCCTCAGTGGAACAGGCTTCCTCCTTGGGAGGTGGTGGGCTCTCCTTCCTTGGAGGTTTTTCAACAGAGGCTAGATGGCCATCTGACAGCAATGAGGATCCTGTGAATTTAGGGGGAGGTGTTTGTGAGTTTAGAACGGTTCCTCAGTGGAACAGGCTTCCTCAGGAGGTGGTGGGCTCTCCTTCCTTGTAGGTTTTTCAACAGAGGCTAGACGGCCATCTGACAGCAATGAGGATCCTGTGAATTTAGGGGGAGGGGGTTGTGAGTTTAGAGCGGTTCCTCAGTGGAACAGGCTTCCTCCTTGGGAGGTGGTGGGCTCTCCTTCCTTGGAGGTTTTTAAACAGAGGCTAGAAGGCCATCTGACAGCAATGAGGATCCTGTGAATTTAGGGGGAGGTGTTTGTGAGTTTAGAGCGGTTAAGAACATAAGAACATAAGAGAAGCCATGTTAGATCAGGCCAATGGCCCATCCAGTCCAACATTCTGTGTCACACAGCGGCCAAATAAATAAATAAATATATATATATATATATATATATATATATACACACACACACACACACACTGTGGCTAATAGCCACTGATGGACCTCTGCTCCATATTTTTATCTAACCCCTTCTTGAAGGTGGCTATGCTTGTGGACGCCACCACCTCCTGTGGCAGTGAATTCCACATGTTAATCACCCTTTGGGTGAAGAAGTACTTCCTTTTATCCGTTTTAACCTGTCTGCTCAGCAATTTCATCGAATGCCCACGAGTTCTTGTATTGTGAGAAAGGGAGAAAAGTACTTCTTTCTCTACTTTCTCCATCCCATGCATTATCTTGTAAACTTCTATCATGTCACCCCTCAGTCGACGTTTCTCCAAGCTAAAGAGCCCTAAGCGTTTCAACCTTTCTTCATAGGGAAGGTGTTCCAGCCCTTTAATCATTTTAGTTGCCCTTTTCTGAACTTTAGTTGCCCTTTTCTGAACTGTTCCTCAGTGGAACAGGCTTCCTCCTTGGGAGGTGGTGGGCTCTCCTTCCTTGGAGGTTTTTCAACAGAGGCTAGATGGCCATCTGACAGCAATGAGGATCCTGTGAATTTAGGGGGAGGGGTTTGTGAGTTTAGAGCGGTTCCTCAGTGGAACAGGCTTCCTCCTTGGGAGGTGGTGGGCTCTTCTTCCTTGGAGGTTTTTCAACAGAGGCTGGATGGCCACCTGACAGCAATGAGGATCCTGTGAATTTAGGGGGAGGTGTTTGTGAGTTTCCTGCATTGTGCAGGGGGGTTGGATTAGATGACCCTGGAGGTCCCCTCCAACTCTATGATTTTATGAATGCAAAAGTAAGAAATAAATATTTTAGGACAACCTGGGGGCCTCACCGAAAGCAAGTATGCCCTCCTTTGGTCTGCAAAACGGGTGTGTCAACAAGCGAGGATTGTTTCGCTTTCCATGTTCAGGGCTCACACTTTTACTCCTTACAACAGCCCTGTAGAATAGGCCCGGTAAGATCAGGGTGTGTGTGTTGAAGCAGAGTGGCTTTACTTAAGGCCACTTCCTAGGGTTTCTGAACTCCAGGTGGGGCCTTGAGTTCTCCTGGAATCACAGCAGATCTCCAGATGACAGAGATGAGGTCCCCTAGAGAAAATGGCTTCTTTGGAGGGTGGACTCTCGGGCATTGTAATATGCTGAGGTCCTTCCCTAAATCCTACCTTGTGGAGGCTCCACCCCCAATCTCCCAACTCAGAGCAGGTAACTTAAGAATCTCAGAAAAGCTCAGCTGGATCAGACCAGTGAGAGTCCATCTAGTCCAGCCTCTTGGCTTCAACCAGTTCCTCTGGCGGGTCAAGAACAGTGGAGAGAGGCCAAGGTGTTCCCCTGAGAAGAACATCAGAAGAGGCCTGCTGGATCAGACCAGTAAAGGTCCATTTAGTCCAGCATCCTTTCTCACACAGGGGCCAGCCAGTTCCTCTGGAGGGTCAACAACAGGGCAGAGAGACTGAGGCCTTCCCCTGAGAAGAACACCAGAAGAGCCCTGCTGGGTCAGACCAGTGAGGGTCCATCTAGTCCAGCCTCCTGTCTCACACACTGGCTTCAACTCACACACAACTGGCGGCCTCCGAGGCTTTCCCCTGAGAAGAACATCAGAAGAGCCCTGCTGGATCAGACCAGTAAAGGTCCATTTAGTCCAGCCTCCTGTCTCACACAGTGGCCAGCCAGTTCCTCTGGAGGGCAACAACAGGGCAGAGAGTCCGAGGACTTCCCCTGATAGGAACACCAGAAGAGCCCTGCTGGATCAGACCAGTGAGGGTCCATCTAGCCCAGCATCCCATCTCACACAGTGGCCAGTCAGTCCTTCTGGTGAGCCAACCACAGGGCAGAGAGGCCAAGGTCTTCCCATGATAAAAATATCAGAAGAGCCTTGCTGGATCAGACCAGTAAAGGTCCATCTAGTCCAGCCTCCGGTCTCACACAGCGGCCAGCCAGTTCCTCTGGAGGGAGGGCCCACAGCAGGGCAGAGAGGCTGAGGCCTTCCCCAGAGGTTGCCTCCTGGCTCTGGGATCCAGAGGTTGACTGCCTCTGAACATGGAAGCTCCCTATCGTCACTATGGCTGGTAGCCACTGAGATCTCGCCATATTTGAATCAGGGTTCATCTTGTAGATTGGGGTTATCTGTCCCTGCCCAGTCATCTGTGAAAGGGCCCCCAGGGCAGCCAATCAGCATGCACTGGCCTGACCTCTCTAGTCTTCATTGGTCAGGACTCATCTGAGAGGTGCAGGAGGTTCGTGCTCCCTTCCCCTGTGATCCGAGGCCTGAGGCGGAAGGATGGGGGAGTGCAAGAGGCAAAGCCAGGGCTTTTTTTGTAGCAGGAACTCCTTTGCATATTAGGCCACGCCCCCTGATGTAGCCAATCCTCCAACAGCTTAGAGGGCTCTTAGTAGAGGGCCTACTGGAAGCTCCAGGAGGATTGGCTACATATGAGGGGTGTGGTCTAATATGCAAAGGTGTTCCTGCTACAAAGAAGATGATGATATTGGATTTATATCCCGCCCTCCACTCAGAAGAGTCTCAGAGCGGCTCACAATCTCCTTTCCCTTCCTCCCCCACAACAGACACCCTGTGAGGTAGATGAAGATATTGGATTTATATCCCGCCCTCCACTCCGAAGAGTCTCAGAGCGGCTCACAATCTCCTTTCCTTTCCTCCCCCACAACAGACACCCTGTGAGGTAGATGAAGATATTGGATTTATATCCCGCCCTCCACTCCGAAGAGTCTCAGAGCGGCTCACAATCTCCTTTCCCTTCCTCCCCCACAACAGACACCCTGTGAGGTAGATGAAGATATTGGATTTATATCCCGCCCTCCACTCCGAAGAGTCTCAGAGCGGCTCACAATCTCCTTTCCCTTCCTCCCCCACAACAGACACCCTGTGAGGTAGATGAAGATATTGGATTTATATCCCGCCCTCCACTCCAAAGAGTCTCAGAGCGGCTCACAATCTCCTTTCCCTTCCTCCCCCACAACAGACACCCTGTGAGGTAGATGAAGATATTGGATTTATATCCCGCCCTCCACTCCAAAGAGTCTCAGAGCGGCTCACAATCTCCTTTCCCTTCCTCCCCCACAACAGACACCCTGTGAGGTAGATGAAGGTATTGGATTTATATCCCGCCCTCCACTCCGAAGAGTCTCAGAGCGGCTCACAATCTCCTTTCCCTTCCTCCCCCACAACAGACACCCTGTGAGGTAGATGAAGATATTGGATTTATATCCCGCCCTCCACTCTGAAGAGTCTCAGAGCGGCTCACAATCTCCTTTCCCTTCCTCCCCCGCAACAGACACCCTGTGAGGTGGGTGGGGCTGAGATGGCTCTCACAGAAGCTGCCCTTTAAAGGACAACCTCTGCCAGAGCTCTGGCTGACCCAAGCCCATGCTAGCAGATGCAAGCAGAGGAGTGGGGAATCAAACCCGGCTCTCCCAGATAAGAGTCTGCACACTTAACCACTACACCAAACTGGCTCTCAAAAGAAGCCCTGGGCAGAGCTGAGGCGACGCTGCCCATCACACTGCCACTAAAGGCCGTACGTGAACTGGGCTGCCGAGGGAGTTCCGGAATTTGGGGGCCAAGGCCGAGAAGGCCCTGTGGGCTGTGTGTGGCTGAATCACTTCAAGCATCTGGAATTAAGCTGCCCTGAGCCCCCTTGCGGGATAGGGCGAGATACACATTTTAAAAAAATTAAATAAGTGAACACAATGGCAGACATTTGGGGAAGATCGTAAAAGTTGGTTTGGCAGGGGGGGGAAGCTTTCTGGTGAGGATCAGGCCTGTGCATCTGTTTTCCCACATGTACCTGTTCTGCCGGAAACTGCAGTTCCACCTTCTGCAGCATCTCTTGCTCCTTACCCCTCCCCACCCTCGAGCTGGCGCATAACTTGCTGGAGCCAGGACCTGCCCGGCTGTGAAGGAGGGTGTTACCTGTCTGTTTAGTCATCCCCCCCCCCTTCTCTTCCACCCTGCAGCATTGACAGCATCCCCAACCAGCTGTTTATCAACCTGACTGACCTGTTGTACCTGGACCTGAGCGACAACAAGCTGGAGAGCCTTCCCCCCCAGATGCGGCGCCTGGTACACCTGCAGACCTTGATCCTGGACAATAACCCTCTCATGCACGCTCAGCTCAGGTAAAGGGAGGGAAGGGGCAGGCGAGGCTCACCTGCGATTGGGTATTTGGAGCGAGGGAATTGGCAGGGTGTGCAGAATTCAGTCAGCCTGTGGTTCTCTGTTCCGGTGCTGGAAATTTATTTAAGTCATTTATATCCCCCCTTTTCTTCTCCATATTATCAGTACAGCAACCCTGCAATGTAGGCCAGTTTGGTGTAGTGGTTAAGTGTGCGGACTCTTATCTGGGAGAACCGGGTTTGATTCCCCACTCCTCCACTTGCAGCTGATGGAATGGCCTTGGGTCAGCCACAGCTCTCTTACCTGGGAGAACCGGGTTTGATTCCCCACTCCTCCACTTGCAGCTGATGGAATGGCCTTGGGTCAGCCACAGCTCTCTTACCTGGGAGAACCGGGTTTGATTCCCCACTCCTCCACTTGCAGCTGATGGAATGGCCTTGGGTCAGCCACAGCTCTCTTACCTGGGAGAACCGGGTTTGATTCCCCACTCCTCCACTTGCAGCTGCTGGAATGGCCTTGAGTCAGCCACAGCTCTCTTACCTGGGAGATCCGGGTTTAATTCCCCACTCCTCCACTTGCAGCTGCTGGAATGGCCTTGGGTCAGCCAGAGCTCTCTTATCTGGGAGAACCGGGTTTGATTCCCCACTCCTCCCCTTGCAGCTGCTGGAATGGCCTTGGGTCAGCCAGAGCTCTCTTATCTGGGAGAACCGGGTTTGATTCCCCACTCCTCCCCTTGCAGCTGCTGGAATGGCCTTGGGTCAGCCAGAGCTCTCTTATCTGGGAGAACCGGGTTTGATTCCCCACTCCTCCACTTGCAGCTGCTGGAATGGCCTTGGGTCAGCCAGAGCTCTCTTATCTGGGAGAACCGGGTTTGATTCCCCACTCCTCCACTTACACCTGCTGTAATGGCCTTGGGTCAGCCATAGCTTTTGCAGGAGTTGTCCTTGAAAGGGCAGCTTCAGTCAGAGCTTTCTCAGCCCCACCAACTCACAGGGTTGTTGTTGTCTTGTTGTGGAGGAGGAAGGTAAAAGAGATTGTGAGCCGCTCTGAGTCAGAGGGAAGTGCGAGTTACAAATCTGCAGTCGTCTTCATCTAGGTTAGGCCGAGGGGTGTGGGTGACTGGCCCAGGATCACCCAGCGAGCTTGTGTTGCAAAGCAGAGATTTGAACCAGAATCTCCTGGCTCTTTTCCTTTTGTTTTATTCTCACTACAATCCTGCAAGGAAGGCTAGGCGGAGAGAGTGTGACTGGCCCAGGGTCACCTAGTGAGAACATAAGAGAAGCCATGTTGGATCAGGCCAATGGCCCCTCCAGTCCAACACTCTGTGTCACACAGTGGCCAAAAACCCTGGTGCCATCAGGAGGTCCACCAGTGGGGCCAGGACACTAGAAGCCCTCCCACTGTGCCCCCCCACAAGCACCAAGAAGACAGAGCATCACTGCCCCAGACATAAGAATATAAGAGAAGCCATGTTGGATCAGGCCAATGGCCCATCCAGTCCAACACTCTGGACATAGTGGCCAAAAACACCAGGTGCCATCAGGAGGTCTATCAGTGGGGACCGGACACTAGAAGCCCTCCCACTGTGCCCCCCCCCCCAAGCACCAAGAATACAGAGCATCACTGCCCCAGACATAAGAACATAAGAGTAGCCATGTCGGATCAGGCCAATGGCCCACCCAGTCCAACATTCTGTGTCACACAGTGGCCAAAAACCCTGGTGCCATCAGGAGGTCCACCAGTGGGGCCAGGACACTAGAAGCCCTCCCACTGTGCCCCCCTAAACACCAAGGATACAGAGCATCACTGCCCCAGACAGAGAGTTCCAACGACAAGCTGTGGCTAATAGCTACTGATGGGCCTCTGGTCCAGATGCTTATCCAATCCCCTCTTGAAGCTATGCTTGTAGCCACCACCACCTCCTGTGGCAGTGAATTCCACATGTTAATCACCCTTTGGGTGAAGAACTTCCTTTTATCCATTCTAACTTCCATGGCAGAGTGAAGATTTGAACCTGGATCTCCTAGCCCTCCATTTTAGCCTCACAATGACCCTGTGAGGTGGGTAAGTGTGTGTGACTGGCCCCGGGTCACCTGGCAAGCTTCCACAGCAGAGTGGGGAATTTGAACCCGGCACCTTTCCACGTTCCTTAATTTATTGATAAAGAGTACAAAAGTTGAAAGCGGCAGGAAAAGAGAAAAGACCCAGCGTGGGAGGGATTGACTCAATAAAGGAAGCCGTGGACTTGGGTTTGTAAGACCAGGACAAGGCTGTTAATTATAGAACATTTTGGAGGACGTTAATTAATAGGATTGTCGTAAGTCAGAACATACATTTTAGCCATGTTCTCTAAAGGCATGCAACCTCCCCTCCTTACAGAAATCGGAATGATTTCCTACCTCTTTTAAACTCATGCAAATCCTAAGCAACAACGTAAAACCAAAGCAGCCAGTTAAGAAGTATTATTTTAAAAACTGAGCAATAGTTAGTACAGACCAGGGTGGCCAAACTTGCTTAACATTGGAGCCACATAAAATAAATGTCAGATGTTTGAGAGCTGCAAGATGGAAGGAAGAAAGGAAGGAAAATAAGATGGGGAGGTAGAGGGAGAAAGAAAGCAACTTTAACTTTAAGTGCCTTCTCCAATCTGCCTGCTGGCTTGGCTTGGCGAAATGATTTAAAGAGAGAGATGCCTTCTCCAAGCTGACCGATAGGAGCTGGAGGGGGCTTCGAGAGCCACACAATACGTGCGAGCCACAGTTTGGCCACCTCGGTACAGATTTTTTAATGAGGGGCCAGAATTACAGCCAGCAAGATGGTTTATCAGAATGAAATAAATCATGCAAATCCTTGCAAAATCCACAGGCAGTTCTGTGGTAGCGTCAGCTAGGCAATTGTCTAGGGTGCTAGAGGTGAAGGGGGGCAACTACCAGACCACCCCTCTGCCCACCGGCAACATCAGCGTCTGGCCATTGCAAGCGGCAGAACTCAAAGCGATCTTTCCTTCATCTGGAAATCTTTTTTGCTTGTTGACGGACCATCAGTGGCCTTCTCTGTTCCTTTTTTCCCCCTCGCTACCGTTTCTTCCCTCTTTCGAACCCAAGACAACTTCCAGCGATGATCGCCTTGCAGACTCTCCACCTCCGGAACACGCAACGGACTCAGAGCAACCTGCCCACCAGCCTGGAAGGGCTGGTCAACCTAACCGGTATGAGTTCCGTCGTGTGCAGTCAAACGCTGCTGTCCGCGGATCGCGATCTGCCTGTGTGACCGTCTTCCTTTTCTGTGCCCAGACGTGGACCTCTCCTGTAACGACTTGTCCCGCGTCCCCGAGTGTCTCTACACCTTGTCCAACCTGCGGCGTCTCAACCTGAGCAGCAACCAGATCTCTGAGCTTTCCCTCTGCATCGACCAGTGGACACGGCTGGAGACCCTCAACTTCTCGCGAAACCAGCTCACCTCTCTGCCGGTAGGTGCCGCCCTCCCCACATGATCGACATTCTCGTCGACATAAGAACAGGAGAACAAAATAGGGGTCACGTCGCACCTTGAAGACCATCGTAGTTTTATTCAGAACGTAAGCTTTCGTGTGCTCTCTATTCCTCGTCTGATGAAGTGTGCTTAGAGAGCACACAAAAGCTTACGTTCTGAATGAAACTACGTTGGTCTTAAAGGTGCGACGTGACCCCTATTTTGTTCTACTACTTCAGACCTACACAGCTGACTATTTGGATCTTTCAACATAAGAACAGAAGAGAAGCTATGTTCAATCAGGCCAATGGCCCATCCAGTCTGACGCTCTGTGACACACAGTCGCCAAAACCCAGGGGCCATCAGGAGTTCCACCAGCGGGGCGGAACTCCAGATGCCCTCACACTATTCCGCACCCCCCCCAAAAAGCACAAAAAACCCAGAGCATCACTGCTCCAGATATAAGAAGATGATATTGGATTTATATACCACCCTCCACTCCGAATCTCAGAGTCCCAGAGCGGCTCACAATCTCCTTTATCTTTCACCCCCACAACAACAGACACCCTGTGAGGTGGGTGGGGCTGAGAGGACTCTCACAGCAACTGCCCTTTCAAGGACAACTCCTGCCAGAGTTATGGCTGACCCAAGGCCATTCCAGCAACTGCAAGTGGAGGAGTGGGGGATCAAACCCGGTTCTCCCAGATAAGAGTCTGCTCACTTAACCACTACACCAAACTGGAATATAAGAGAAACCATGTTGGATTAGGCCAATGGCTCATCCAGTCTAACACTCTGTAACACTCAGTGACCAAAACCCAGGTGCCAACAGGAGGTCCATCAGTGAGGCCAGAACTCCAGAAGCCCTCCCACTGTTGCCCCCCCCCAAGCACCAAGAAGACCTCTGTCCCACTGCCCTAGACATAAGAACATAAAAGAAGCCATGTTGGATCAGGCCCATCCAGTCTGACCCTCTGTGACACACAGTGGCCAAAACCCAGGGGCCACCAGGAGGTCCACCAGCAGGGCCCTCCCACTCTTGCTGCCCAAGCACCAAGAGCATCATTGCCCCAGAAGTATGAACATAAGAAAAGCCATGTTGCATCAGGCCAATGGCCCCTCCAGTCCAACCCTCTGTGTCACACAGTGATCAAAAACACCAGGTGCCATCAGGAGGTCCATCAGTGGGGCCAGAATTTAAGAACATAAGAGAAGCCATGTTGGATCAGGCCAACGGCCCATCAAGTCCAACACACAGTGGCAAAAAATTTTATATACACACATACACTGTGGCTAATAGCCACTGATGGACCTGTGCTCCATATTTTTATCTAAACCCTTCTTGAAGGTGGCTATACTTGTGGCCGCCACCACCTCCTGTGGCAGTGAATTCCACATGTTAATCACCCTTTGGGTGAAGAAGTACTTCCTTTTATCCGTTTTAACCTGTCTGCTCAGCAATTTCATCGAATGCCCACGAGTTCTTGTATTGTGAGAAAGGGAGAAAAGTACTTCTTTCTCTACTTTCTCCATCCCATGCATTATCTTGTAAACCTCTATCATGTCACCCCGCAGTCGACGTTTCTCCAAGCTAAAGAGTCCCAAGCGTTTCAACCTTTCTTCATAGGGAAAGTGCTCCAGCCCTTTAATCATTCTAGTTGCCCTTCTCTGGACTTTCTCCAATGCTATAATATCCTTTTTGAGGTGCGGCGACCAGAACTGCACACAGTACTCCAAATGAGACCGCACCATCGATTTATACAGGGGCATTATGGTACTGGCTGATTTGTTTTCAATTCCCTTCCCAATAATTCCCAGCATGGCGTTAGCCTTTTTTATTGCAAACGCACACTGTCTTGACATTTTCAGTGAGTTATCTACCATGACCCCAAGATCTCTCTCTTGGTCCGTCTCTGCCAGTTCACACCCCATCAACTTGTATTTGTAGCTGGGATTCTTGGCCCCAATGTGCATTACTTTGCACTTGGCCACATTGAACCGCATCTGCCATGTTGATGCCCACTCACCCAGCCTCAACAGATCTCTTTGGAGTTCCTCACAATCCTCTCTGGTTCTCACCACCCTGAACAATTTAGTGTCATCCGCAAACTTGGCCACTTCACTTCATTTCAGAAGCCTTCCCATCCTTGCCATCCAAGCACCAAGAACACAGAACATCACTGCCCCACAACAAGTATAGATATAAGAGAAGCCGTATTGGAACAGGCCAGTGGCCCATCCAGTCTAACACACTGTGTCACACTGAGGCCAAAAACCCAGGTGTCGACCCAGGTTCAAGGTTTATTGACTCAAGGGCCGATTGGGTGCATTTGTGATGGAAAGAGGCAGAGATTGAGAAGTGACGGGTGGGACTTTTTGCTGCCAGGGTGGAGCTTGAAGCAGCAAGGGCTGGGGGGCTTCAACCAGCAATGGGGAGAAGTGTTGAGATTGTGCTGTGAGCTTACATAGAGGAAGTGGATGCCGGGGTGTGTGCACTATTGTCTGAAAAATTTGCCTGTTCATTAAGCTCTGAATCTCTGCTTCAGATAGCATTATTATTATTATTATTTTATTATTATTGAATCGCCTAATCCCGGCCAGTCCCGGGCTCTAGGCGACGTACAACGAAAGGTACACATGCAATCAATAAAACCAGTAATCGAAAACAGTTGCAGCAGTTATCTTTGGGTGAGAATTTAAAACAGTATTTTAAAACTTTAAAACAGAATTTAAAACTTTGGGTGGAATTTAAAAAAAAATTAAATTTAATACAGTTATTTAAACAGTTGCAAAAGTTATCACTTCGGGTGGGAAGTGGTACCAGCCGTGTGGTCTCAGCCGGGGGGGTTTTTTGTAGCAGGAACTCCTCTGCATATTAGGCCCCACCCCCCTGATGTAGCCAATCCTCCTGGAGCTTACACTAGGCTAGGGTTGCCAATCCCCAGGTGGGGGCAGGGGATCCCCCGGTTTGGAGGCCCTCCCCCCGCTTCAGGGTCGTCAGAAAGCGGGGGAGGGGAGGGAAATGTCTTCTGGGAACTTTATTATTCCCTATGGAGATTTATTCCCATAGAAAATAATGAAGAATTGATCCACGGGTATCTGGGGGGGCTGTTTTGGGGGGTAGAGGCACCAAATTTTCAGTATAGCATCTAGTGCCTCTTCCCAAAATACCCCCCAAGTTTCAAAAAATTTGGACCAGGGGGTCTAAATCTGTGAGCCCCCAAAGAAGGTGCCCCTATCCATTATTTCCTAAGGAAGGAAGGAATTGAAAAGGTGTGCCGTCCCTTTAAATGTGATGGCCAGAACTCCCTTTGGAGTTCAATTATGCTTGTCACAGCCTTGATCTTGGCTCCACCCCTAATGTCTCCTGGCCGCACCCCCAAAGTCCCCAGATATTTCTTGAATTGGACTTGGCAACCCTACATTAGGCCCTGTAAGAAGAACCCTGTAATCCCTTGGAGGATTGGCTACATCAGGAGGTGTGGCCTAATATGCAAAGGAGCTCCTGCTACAAATAAAGTCCTGGTCTTGGCCTGTCTTCCTCTTCCACCTGATTTTTCTTTTTGTCTTTTCCCTCTCCCCAGTCAGCTGTTTGCAAGCTGACCAAGCTCAAGAGGCTCTACCTGAATTCCAACAAGCTGGATTTCGACGGCATTCCCTCAGGCATTGGGAAGCTGGCTAACCTGGAAGAATTCATGGCCGCGAACAACAACCTTGAACTCATCCCAGAAAGCCTCTGTCGGTATGTGGCAGGCCCCGCCCTCCTTCCCCAGATTCCCCAGGTCCAAAGCGGCTGGAGTGGGAACCTCGCCTGACGGGACTCAGATGCAGGATTCGGCCCTTTGCCCTCCGCTCAGAGCAGCGCCTGGAGATGAGGGACTTGCTTTGAGACCCAAACCAACCCCGTTTGGTGGCACACCGTCTAGGAACTACATCCAGCTCCTCGGAAGCAAAGCAAGGACTTATATAAGAGAACTGGGTGACACCTAATAATACTTTATTTGTATCCCGCCCTCCCCGCCAGGGCAGGCTCAGGGCGGCTCACAACATATGAATATAATATACAATAAACCATACATAGTAGATACAGTTACAATTATAAAATCAGCATTAAAACATTAGCAACTTACATTTTCCACCTGATGAGATGGAAAATACTTCTAGGGCACAGATGGCCAAACTGTGGCTCAGGAGCCCCATGTGGCTCTTCCACACATATTGTGTGGGTCTCAAAGCCTCCACTGCGCCCTTGGCCGGCTTGGAGAAGGCAGTTCTCTCTTGAAATCACTTCCAAGCCAAGTCAGCTGGCAGCTTGGGGAAGGCATTTAAAGATAAAGTTTGCTTTCTTTCCACCTCTCCTTCCCTCTCTCATCTATCTCCCTCCCTCCCTCTTCGTTCTGTTCCAGATGTTACTCATCAAATTCATAATTTTTAAATGCTCTCCTTTGATTTTTATTCTGAACGTTTCAATTTTTTTTTTGTTCTTGCTGTTGAATATTAGCTGCTTCGTGAGCAGTTTGGCTCAGAGGGAGGATCCAGAATGTTTTAAATCAAGTTGGTTTTAAACAAATAGATGGCCCTTCCTTCCTTCCTTCCTTCCTTCCTTCCTTCCTTCCTTCCTTCCTTCCTTCCTTCCTTCCTTCCTTCCTTCCTTCCTTCCTTCCTTCCTTCCTTCCTTCCTTCCTTCCTTCCTTCCTTCCTTCCTTCCTTCCTCCCTCCCTCCCTCCCTCCCTCCCTTCCTCCCTCCCTCCCTCCCTTCCTTCCTCCCTCCCTCCCTCCCTCCCTCCCTCCCTCCCTTCCTCCCTCCCTTCCTTCCTTCCTTCCTCCCTCCCTCCCTCCCTCCCTTCCTTCCTTCCTCCCTCCCTCCCCTCTGTTGTTCATGTCTTGCAGCTCTCAAACATCTGACATTTATTCTGTGTGGCTCTTATGTTAAGCAAGTTTGGCCACCTCTGCTCTAGGGCTTGTTCCGCATGGCAGAAATGACTGTTCCTAAAAGCCCTGCGATTTCATAACTGATAAACATTCTATAGACTGGAATTTGCAAGACCGTCCAGTGTTAAAGCAGAATAAAGCTTTGGCGTCACACTATCCAGAACGAGCCCGTCCCACTCCATCGGTCTCATACTGCAGCAAGAACAGGGCCATCTTCCAACTTGTGCCATGGTTGCCCTGTTTTCATGCACACCTTTCCCTTCTTAGATGCTACGTGGCCGGTTTTAGCGCTGACGTTTTGAGAGAACAGGGCTGTTTCCCAGACGATATTTCTTTGCAGTTAAAGAATCCTGCACGGCAGGCGTTCAAACAGGCCTTTCTCTTCCTGAACCTGTCAGAGCAGACAGTCCCAAGCTTGGAGGGACAGGTAGACTGCCTCGGGCTGAGGGAGCTTCCGACCTTCGTGTGTGTTTACTGGGCCTTCTTTCCCCCTCCAGGTGCGCTAAGCTACGGAAGTTGGTTTTAAACAAGAACCGGCTAGTCACCCTGCCTGAAGCCGTGCACTTTCTGACGGATATTGAGGTGAGGTTTTTGGAACAGAACGGGAGCAGGGAGAGAGAATTTGGTTTCTTGTTCATCGGGATTGGGGAGGACAAAACCAGGGGTGGAATTCTAGCAGGAGCTCCTTTGCGTATTAGGCCACACCTCCCTGATGTAGCCAATCCTCCAAGTGCTTACAAAAAAGAGCCTTGTGAGCTCTTGGAGGATTGGGTACATCAGGGGGTGTGGTCTAATACGCAAAAGAGCTCCTGCTAGAATTCCGCCCCTGGACAAAACCATTTACTTGTGGGGGGGCAGCATCATTTTGGACCCGGCTGGGTTTCAGTTGAGGAACTTAAAGCAAACCTATCGCATAAGCTTACATAAATGTGATGTTTCTCGAACCCAGGGAGGCAGTCTGCCTCGATCCAGGTACAGCTTCATAGGAAACACAACAGACTCTTTAAAAGAAATAGAAATTTTAAGCGCAAACGTATTAAAGGGGGAGGTTAGGTGCTAGAACAAACAGTGGTTATGAATTGGACTTTTATGACTTGTTTGCTGGTCTATGGCCGTTATAAATAAATAAACAAACAACCAGTGTGGGATGGAAACAGCTTGCTTTAATTTTTTTTTATTTAGAACCTGTCAGTTTGAGCCAGTTTGGTGCAGCTTGCTTTAATTTTTTTTTATTTAGAACCTGTCAGTTTGAGCCAGTTTGGTGCAGTGGTTAAGTGCATAAACCCCTATCTGGGAGAACTGGGTTTGATTCCCCACTCCTCCACTTGCAGCTGCTGGAATGGCTTTGGATTAGCCATAGCTATCGCAGGAGTTGTCCTTGAAAGGGCAGCTGCTGTCAGAGCTCTCTTAGCTCCACCCACCTCGCAGGGTGTCTGTGGTGGGGAAGGAAGATAAAGGAGATTGTGAGCTGCTCAGAGATTCGGACTGGAGGGTGGGATATAAATCCAAATATCATCTTCCTCTTCTAAAATGACATCAGAAACACGTACATCCATTAAAACCTTTAAAAAACATAAAAACATAATGGTGCTATACGTTGGTAGACAGACAGTTTCCTGAAGAGTCCTTTCAGGTTTTTTCCAGTAGCTTTCGGTGTTCCTCAAAGGCAATCTGCCAACAAGAGAGGGGAAACAATTCCAGGTTTGCATACAAACTAAGGGAGGAGAGGAAAGGAAAGGGCCAGAACAATTCATATGTATATCATTCTGTACAAAAGAAAGAAAAACATTTTGGGGGGGAATATTCTGGAATATGAGGTTAACTTAATCATAAAAAGGTAAAGGTAGTCCCCTGTGCAAGCACCAGTCGTTTCCAACTCTGGGGTGATGCTGCTTTCACGACGTTTTCACGACAGACTTTTTATGGGTTAGTTTGCCATTGCCTTCCCCAGTCATCTACGCTTTCCCCCCAGCAAGCTGGGGACTCATTTTACCGACCTCAGAAGGATGGAAGGTTGAGTCAACCTTGAGCCAGCTACCTGAACCCAGCTTCCGCCGGGATCGAACTCAGGTCGTGAGCAGAGAGTTCAGACTGCAGGACTGCAGCTTTACCACTCTGCGCCACGGGGCTCCTTAATCAAACACTACCCTCGCAAAATACTTTGAATACTACCCCCTGCCATGGAGGAAGAACTTCTTCTACACCCTCCCTCCTTGAAGTCCCTGGAATCTTCCAACAAGGGAAAAGAGAAGACTCTGATGTCACAGACCCAGCTATTGAGAGTGCGGAGAGGAAGAGGCCTGAGCAATGGGCGGACCATCCCCAATTCAAATTTATTTATTTATTTATTTATTTGGGATTTATATCCCGCCCTTCCCACGAATGGCTCCCAACCCAAATGCATAAGAACATAAGAGAAGCCATGTTGGATCAGGCCAATGGCCCCTCTAGTCCAACACTCTGAGTCACAGAAGAACATAAGAGAAGCCCTGTTGGATCAGGCCAGTGGCCCATCCAGTCCAACACTCTGTGTCACATAAGAGAAGCCCTGTTGGATCAGGCCAATGGCCCTTCTAGTCCAACACTCTGAGTCACACAAGAACATAAGAGAAGCCATGTTGGATCAGGCCAATGGCCCATCCAGTCCAACACTCTGTGTCACATAAGAGAAGCCATGTTGGATCAGGCCAATGGCCCCTCTAGTCCAACACTCTGAGTCACATAAGAACATAAGAGAAGCCCTGTTGGATCAGGCCAATGGCCCTTCTAGTCCAACACTCTGTGTCACATAAGAGAAGCCATGTTGGATCAGGCCAATGGCCCCTCTAGTCCAACACTCTGAGTCACATAAGAACATAAGAGAAGCCCTGTTGGATCAGGCCAATGGCCCTTCTAGTCCAACACTCTGAGTCACACAAGAACATAAGAGAAGCCATGTTGGATCAGGCCAGTGGCCCATCCAGTCCAACACTCTGTGTCACATAAGAGAAGCCCTGTTGGATCAGGCCAATGGCCCTTCTAGTCCAACACTCTGAGTCACACAAGAACATAAGAGAAGCCATGTTGGATCAGGCCAATGGCCCATCCAGTCCAACACTCTGTGTCACATAAGAGAAGCCATGTTGGATCAGGCCAATGGCCCATCCAGTCCAACACTCTGAGTCACATAAGAACATAAGAGAAGCCATGTTGGATCAGGCCAATGGCCCCTCCAGTCCAACACTCTGAGTCACATAAGAACATAAGAGAAGACATGTTGGATCAGGCCAATGGCCCATCCAGTCCAACACTCTGAGTCACATAAGAACATAAGAGAAGCCATGTTGGATCAGGCCGGCCATGTTGGATTAGGCCAATGGCCCATCCAGTCCAACACTCTGTGTCACAGAAGAACATAAGAGCCATGTTGGATCAGGCCAATGGCCTCTTCAGTCCAACGCTCTGCGTCACAGAAGAACATAAGAGAAGCCATGTTGGATCAGGCCAATGGCCCCTCCAGTCCAACACTCTGTGTCACACAGTGGCCAAAAAACCCAAGGTGCCATCAGGAGGTCCATCAGTGGGGCCAGGACACTAGAAACCCTCCCACTGCTGCCCCCCCCCAAGCACCAAGAATACAGAGCATCACTGCCCCAGACATAAGAACATAAGAGAAGCCATGTTGGATCAGGCCAATGGCTCCTCCAGTCCAACCCTCTGTGTCACACAGAGGCCAAAAAAATCTGAAGTTCCATCAGGAGGTCCATCAGTGGGGCCAGGACTACTAGAAGCCCTCTCACTGTGCCCCCTCCAAGCACCAAGAAGACAGAGCATCACTTGCCCCAGACAGAGAGTTCCAACAATACACTGTGGCGAATAGCCACTGATGAACCTTAGATTCCAATGCAATCTAAGGGGAGGGGGGAAGGAAAGGCCAATAACAGAGGGCTCACCTTCCTAAAACCACTTCGCAAATAAAATGGCAAAGAACAAATAAAACCGATTACACTACCAGACTCTTGTCGCCTTCTCCTCTCTAGATCTGACTTTTTGGCCTCTCTCCCTGCTCTCCTCCCTTGTAGATCCTGGACGTCCGCGAGAACCCTAGCCTGGTGATGCCCCCCAAACCTGTGGACCGAACCTCTGAGTGGTACAACATCGACTTCTCCCTGCAGAACCAGCTCCGGTTGGCTGGGGCCTCTCCGGCTACTGTGGCAGCTGCTGGTGCAGGTGAGCTCGGAAGGGATTCAACTTGTCGTACACCATTTGTGTGGGGTTCCCCTCTTAGGGAAATCCCAGTTGCTGTTGGTTTTACAGTGGTTTCCCCCAACACTGATAGCTAAGGTGCCATTGGGGGTCTGCTTCCCACTTAAATCTCCAAAACAACCCCACCGCTTTTAGACTGCAAATCGCATAGCTCTGAAGGGTTCCTTCCCTCCTGCGCTGCCTCTGTTTGGAAAGAGGCCAGCTTAGACCAGGGACTCACACAGAGATGCAACAGACAGCCTCCTTGGAGAGACGACAATTCATAAGAGCCTGTGGACCTGGAAGGATAGTTAGGTAGGTATTTTGCTCTCCCAGTGAGATTCTCAAAGTGGCGGACGGCATCATGCTCCTCTCCTCTGTTGTGCAATTACAACAGCAACTCTACGAGGTCGGTCAAGCTGATAACGAGCGTCTGGCCCACAGTCACCCAACAGTTTTTCTATAAATGCAGGCTTTTGAGAGGGCAGTGGTTGAATTCCTGGTTCTCATTCTCCAAAACCATCAAACTATAAAGGACTTCCGTGTCACGGGCTGGGGCCGGGTCAGGCAAAGTCCAGGGGCAGTCCAAGGTCTGTAGCTGGTGAGCAAAGAGGGTCCAAGGCGCCAAAACCGAATCACAGTCCAGGTATCGCAGGTCAGAGGTTCAGAAGCCGAAGTCAGGGGGTCCAGAAGTCAGAGCCAAAGTCAGGGGGCCCAGAAGCCAAAGTCAAAAGCCGGAGTGGATGCTAGAACGTCAGGGAGATGACTAGTTGCTTCCACAAAGCCTCCTCCCAAAGCCCACAGCTATATATCCCTCTGCTGTCTGTTGCCTATTTGGACTAATTGCTGGCTCAGAGAGGCAGCCAGGATCCTGCTGTGACTCAGGCATCCTCACTCCTAGAAGGGCTAGAATCCTTTCAAAACTCAGGGCTCAGGGAGCGTCTTGCTCGTGAGCGTGCCGCCCTCCTCCGATGCCTAAGGTCCTGACGAAGGCGGTCACGCACACGAGCCACCCGAGAGGGCGAGGCAGGGGGGCTTGGATCTTCTCCAGCAGGAGGCAGGGGCACTGGTGCCGGTGGCAGGGGCACAGTTTCTTCTGCAGGCTCAGCTTCTTCTGCAGGGTCCCCAGTACCCATGACACTGCATTTCTCTTCTGTGGTATTTTCTGTCCCTACGGAAGACCACAGAGACAGAGATCAAGACGGGTTGCAGTCTTAGTCTGTCTGTAGCAGTAGAAAAGCTCAAGAGTCCGGGAGTGCCTCGAAGTTGCACAGCATTTGTGGCAGGAGAGGAGCCTTCCTGAATCACCGCTGATGTTCAGAATTTTGTTACTCTTTAGGGACTCTTGCTCTTTTCTACTTGAAGACCACAAACTCTGTAATTCCAATGCACAGTTCAAAGGGGGGAAAGCTGGGATATTAGCGCTGGATTTTTGAGAGTAGGGGATGGTGATTACTCCTCCCAATTTCCTCCAGAAGCTTTCACAGTCTAGAACAGGGGTGTCAAATATGCGGCCCGGGGGCTGAACTAGGCCCCCAAGGGCTCCTATCAGGCCCTTGGGCAACTGGCTGTCATCTGCTTCCTTCTCTCTCTCTTGCTTTCTTCTACAACACAGCTTGCTTTGCCAGGCTTGCTCAGTTGCACACGACCTACAGAGCAAAGCTCTCCATCAGCTGAGGCTCCTCCCTTGAGGAGGAAGGGTGGGAGGGGATAGCTTGCTTTGCCAGGCTCTCTCAATCGCACAGCAGAGCTACTGAGTCAAACCTCTCTTCCTTCTATTGGCTGAGGCTCCTCCCCCTCCTGGTCTCCTGGAGAAATAAGGAACGGCTAGCCAGCGCTTCCTTTGCCCAGTTTCCTGGATCCCATGGGAGAGATACAAAGAAAGCATCTTTAAGACCAATGAGTGCTAGTGTTTTTAAAAAAAATCTTTAATTGTGTTTGTCTATGTCCTTTTAAGTTTGTAACTCTGCTACCTGGCATTACATTTTATGACACCCATGGCCCATCCTGACAAGGTCTCGTTGATTTCGGATCTGGCCCTCATAACAAATGAGTTTGACACGCCAGAAAGTTTTGGTCACCTCCCAAATCTAGCTCAAGTGTACCCTGTAAGTATCCATTTTGAGTTTTGGTCCATAAGCGTTCTCTTAAATAAATTTCTCCCCAAATCCTGTTTTAAGGGAGCAGCCCAAAGGATCCCCTGGCTCGGAAGATGCGCCTGCGTCGGCGCAAAGATTCCACGCAGGACGATCAGGCGAAACAGGTGCTGAAGGGCATGTCAGACGTGGCGCAGGAGAAAAACAAGAAGATGGAGGTAAGAATCCCATGGGGAGTGTCAGGGGCAGTGGCTCAGGACAGTGCAGGAAGCGAGAAGACCATGCAGCAAGCTGAAGGCCTTTCACGGCAGGGGCAGGACCTTGGGGACCTTTGGAAATGGTGTCATAATAAAAGAAGCCATGTTGGATCAGGCCAATGGCCCATCCAGTCCAACACTCTGTGTCACAGAAGAACATAAGAGAAGCCCTGTTGGATCAGGCCAATGGCCCATCCAGTCCAACACTCTGTGTCACATAAGAACATAAGAGAAGCCATGTTGGATCAGGCCAATGGCCCCTCCAGTCCAACACTCTGTGTCACATAAGAGAAACCATGTTGAATCAGGCCAATGGCCCCTCCAGCCCAACACTCTGTGTCACAGAAGAACATAAGAGAAGCCATGTTGGATCAGGCCAATGGCCCATCCAGCCCAACACTCTGTGTCACAGAAGAACATAAGAGAAGCCATGTTGGATCAGGCCAATGGCCCATCCAGCCCAACACTCTGTGTCACAAAAGAACATAATAGAAGCCATGTTGGATCAGGCCAATGGCCCATCCAGCCCAACACTCTGTGTCACATAAGAACATAAGAGAAGCCATGTTGGATCAGGCCAATGGCCCATCCAGTCCAACACTCTGTGTCACATAAGAACATAAGAGAACCCCTGTTGGATCAGGCCAATGGCCCATCCAGTCCAACACTCTGTGTCACATAATAGAAGCCATGTTGGATCAGGCCAATGGCCCATCCAGCCCAACACTCTGTGTCACATAAGAACATAAGAGAAGCCATGTTGGATCAGGCCAATGGCCCATCCAGCCCAACACTCTGTGTCACAAAAGAACATAATAGAAGCCATGTTGGATCAGGCCAATGGCCCATCCAGCCCAACACTCTGTGTCACAGAAGAACATAAGAGAAGCCATGTTGGATCAGGCCAATGGCCCATCCAGCCCAACACTCTGTGTCACAGAAGAACATAAGAGAAGCCATGTTGGATCAGGCCAATGGCCCATCCAGCCCAACACTCTGTGTCACAAAAGAACATAATAGAAGCCATGTTGGATCAGGCCAATGGCCCATCCAGCCCAACACTCTGTGTCACATAAGAACATAAGAGAAGCCATGTTGGATCAGGCCAATGGCCCATCCAGCCCAACACTCTGTGTCACATAAGAACATAAGAGAACCCCTGTTGGATCAGGCCAATGGCCCATCCAGTCCAACACTCTGTGTCACATAATAGAAGCCATGTTGGATCAGGCCAATGGCCCATCCAGCCCAACACTCTGTGTCACATAAGAACATAAGAGAACCCCTGTTGGATCAGGCCAATGGCCCATCCAGCCCAACACTCTGTGTCACATAAGAACATAAGAGAAGCCATGTTGGATCAGGCAGTGGCCCATCCAGTCCAACCCCCTGTGTCACACAGTGGCCAAAACTCAGGTGCCCTCAGGAGGTCCACTAGCGGGGTCTTCACAGGGTGAGCTTCATTGGGCCAGGTGGAGTGTGTGAACTGAGAATTCTCGTGCACAAGATCTGTGCGAAGCAGAAAGGAGAGTGCTGCTAAGACAGCAGGTCCTTTCCCCCGCGTGTGGCATCGCTCTGGTGCTGACCTCTGCCCCTCTCACCCACTAGGAGAATGGGGATTTGAAGTACACTGACCTGAAAACCCGCCGTTGGGACCAGAGCCTCGAGAAGCCGCAGCTCAACTACTCCGAGTTCTTCACCGAGGACGTGGGGCAACTGCCGGGCGTCTCCGTCTGGCAGATCGAGAACTTCGTGCCCGTCATGGTGGACGAGGCTTTCCACGGGAAGTTCTATGAGGCCGATTGCTACATTGTGCTGAAGGTAAATGGGAGGCTTCAGCAATGGCTGATGCTGTCAGCCTGGGGGGGCAGCAGAAAGTGAACGTTTTTCAACCACAAGAAGACTCTTGAATTCATGGTTGGGGGAACTCTGAACCAGGGACTTTCTTTAGTCTCTTTGTCTTTGTACAGCTGTTCCATTTTAGCCTCACAACGAGGGCTCTTTTTCCAGCAGGAGCTCCTCTGCATATTAGGCCACACCCTCCCGATGTAGCCAATCCTCCTGGAGCTTACAGTAGGCCCTGTAAGAAGAGCCCTGTAAGCGCTTGGTGGATTGGCTACATCGGGGGGGGGGGGGCGTGGCCTAATAGGCAAAGGAGTTCCTTCTGCCAAAAAAGGCTCTGCTTACAACCAATGCTCCCTCTAAGCTGTGGAGTCTTGTGAGCAAGACCTCAACTTTGTGAGCAGTTGGCGTTAAACTTGTGAGCTACTGCATAAATTAACTTGTTCTTCGGCCATCCTTCCTGAGCCAGGACAAAAATGTGTGAGCCGGAGGCTAAACATCTGTGAGTTAGCTCATACCAAGTCAGCTTAGAGGAAACACTGCTTACAACAGTCGTGCAAGAGCGGCCTAGGGTGGAGGAGAGAGTTTGGACATAGTGGTTGGAGTTTTGGGCTAGGATTTTGGAGATCCAGGTTCCAATCCCCACTCGGCCTTGGTTGCTCGCTGAGTGATCTTGGGTGCAGTCGCTCTCCCTTGGCCTAACCTACCTCACAGCGTTGTTATCAGGATAAAACGGAGAACTGGGTTTTAAGCCGCTAATGAGAAAAGTGCGATAGACGTATCTAAACAAAGGGAACTTCAGAGCTGAATCCAAGTTTCCCAGTCCACCACATCAGAGAGGGGGGGAAATACAAGAATTAAACATGGCTGTCATTGGTGGTCTCCTTTGGGCTGAATGCTGCCATATATGAGCACAGTAACAGAGCCTCTCTACCCCTGACCTCTATGGTGCCCTGACTTGTTAACTTCTCATTGGTAGCTCTGTGCTGTCAACTGGGACCAGGGAGGGGGCGTTGTTGCACTGTCAGGTCCATGACTTTGCAGTTACTAGCCAATCAGACCTGGACAGAGAGAAATGCTTTTAACCCCAAGCCTGGCTTCTTTACAGACATTGCTAGACGATAATGGTTCCTTGAACTGGGAGATCTACTACTGGATCGGCCAGGAGGCCACACTTGACAAGAAGGCCTGTGCGGCCATACATGCTGTCAACTTACGGAACTACCTAGGAGCCGAGTGCCGGAGCATCCGGGAGGAGATGGGGGACGAGAGCGACGAATTCAGTCAGGTAAAGGCCCACCTGTGGAGGGATGTCTTTCTGACATCTGGAGGATTCTTCGTATTGGGGAGACGCTGGTCCTCAGTTTCTGTGTGGACTCCTCAGAACCCGCACTGGTCACTTAACTTTAAAGAGCCAATCCTGCAGATTTAGGAGAGGAAAACAGAGAAGGCTGATGTAAACAAAAAAAACATTTGCATAGGATAGTATTTATTTGGGTTGCTGACTTGAATAGATTAATCATCTCAACTTTTAGTTGATTTATCTATTTCAGTTCACAGGCCTTTCAACTAAAGCTTTACTTAGTTGCTCAGGTTGCATTTTAATCAGCACAGAAAGAAACGCACACGCTAGAAACAGCTTTTTTTCCCCTGCCCACAATTTAATGGCCGCATTCACTTTCGCATCGCTTCAGTATCTTCCCAAAGACACCTGGGTTCAAATTCTTGCAGTTTGTCATGATGTGCTTGTAACACAAGATATATAAATTTTAATCAATTGGTGTGATAAAAGCCAGGCCCCTATTCGGCCCAAAATGGCAGCCTTTTCTTTAGAGGCCCTACAGGGCCATATGAAATGTATGGGTGAAAGTTTGGTACAGAGCAGAGAACGACAGGGAAGAGAGACACAGGCGTTGATGTATTTGTGTGGCACTTGTGTCAGGACACCTGTTTTATTTTGAAGCTGCTTTATACTGAATCAGACCCTCATGGTCCATCAGAGCCAGTCTTGTCTACTCAGACTGGTAGAGGCTCTCCAGGGTCTCAAGCTGAGGTTTTTCACGCCTGTTTGCCCGGACCCTTTTTAGTTGAAGATGCCGGGGATTGAACCTGGGACCTTCTGCTTACCAAGCAGATGCTCTGCCACTGAGCCACCATCCCTCCCCTTACACATATGAACATATGAAGCTGCCTTCTACTGAATCAGACCCTCATGGTCCATCATAGTCAGTCTTGTCTACTCAGACTGGCAGCGGCTCTCCAGGGTCTCAAGCTGAGATTTTTCACGCTTACTTGCCTGGACCCTTTTTAGTTGGAGATGCCGGGGATTGAACCTGGGACCTTCTGCTTACCAAGCAGATGCTCTACCACTGAGCCACTGTCCCACTTTAGAATGGGTTTCAATTCTCATATATATGAACATACAAGGCTGCCTTATACTGAATCAGACCTTTGGTCCATCCAAGTCAGTATTGTCTTCTCAGACTGGCAGCGGCTCCCCAGGGTCTCAAGCTGAGGTTTTTCACGCCTATTTGCCTGGACCCTTTTTAGTTGGAGATGTCGGGGATTGAACCTGGGACCTTCTGCTTACCAAGCAGATGCTCTGCCACTGAGCTGCTGTCCCACTTTAGAATGGGTTTCAATTCTCATATATATGAACATATGAAGATGCCTTGTTTACTCAGACTGGCAGCGGCTCTCCAGAGTCTCAAGCTGAGGTTTTTCACACCTATTTGCCTGGACCCTTTTTTGGAGATGCCGGGGATTGAACCTGGGACCTTCTGCTTCCCAAGCTGATGCTCTACCACTGAGCCACTGTCCCACTTTAGAATGGTTTTCAATTCTCATATATATGAACATACGAGGCTGCCTTATACTGAATCAGACCCTCGGTCCATCCAAGTCAGTCTTGTCTACTCAGACTGGCAGCAGCTCTCCAGGGTCTCAAGCTGAGGTTTTTCACGCCTACTTGCCTGGACCCTTTTTAGTTGGAGATGCCGGGAATTGAACCTGGGACCTTCTGCTTACCAAGCAGATGCTCTACCACTGAGTCACCGTCCCTCCCCAGTGGATGCTTTTTGAGAGGGGGAGGAACGCAGGTAAATGAGTCAACGCCATAATTGTTTTTAGCTATTTCAAAAATTGTCTGAACATCCTCGATTGTGGCCTCTCGGCAGGTCTTTGATCATGAGATCTCGTACATCGAAGGTGGCACGGCCAGTGGCTTCTTCACAGTGGAAGATACGCAGTACATCACCAGGTAACGACGCCTTCGCCCTCTTGGCCCGGGGAGGTGAAAAAATTGGGAGGTAGTTATCAAATGCAGTCCTTAATAAAACCACCTTCATCTGCCTCCTAAAGATTGAAAGTGAGAGGGCCAGGTGACCAGCCCTCAGGAAGGCTGTTCCAGAAGCATGGGGCTACCACCAAAAAGCCCCCGCCTTGCGTGCCCACCAGATGAGCTTCTTTGATTGATGAGACAGTCAGGAAAGCCTTTTCTCGGGATCTTTAATTTCCAGGCAGAAACATACTTCAGAAGACGGGTTTCAGATACCCTGGTCTCAAGCCATGTAGGGTTTTAGTCTAGCGTTCCCTCTAAGCTGAGTTAGTGTGAGCTAGCTCAAGGCTTTTTTTAGCCTCCAGCTCACACATTTTTGTCTCAGCTCAGGGAAAATGACGCCAGAGCAAACTCATGTATGCAGGAGCTCACAACTTTAATGCCAGGAGCTCACAAAGCAGAATTTTTGCCCACAAGACTCTGCAGCTTTGCAGAGGTGTCGAACTCATTTGTTATGAGGGCCGGATCTGACATAAATGAGACTTTGTTGGGCGGGGCCATGTCAGGGCAGGCCGTGTGTGTGCCTGTTTAAGATTAGGTAGCAGAAATATAAACTTTATAAAGGACACAGACAAACACAAAACTTAAAATAAAACATGCTTAAAACATTAAGACGTGTTGGTCTTAAAGGTGCTTTCTTTGTTTCTCTCCCAAGGGATCCAGGGAACAGGGCAAAGGAAGCTCTGGCTCTTTCCTTCCTTCCCCAGGGGACCAGGAGGGGGAGGAGCCTCAGCCAATAGAAGGAAGAGAGTCTTGGCTCAGTAGCTCTGCTGTGTGATTGAGAGAGCCTAGCAAAGCAAGCTCTGCCCTTCCTCCCCCAGAAAGGAGTCTCAGCCAATGGAGAGAATAGAGGTTTTGCTCTGTAAGCTCCTGTGCGATTGAGCAAGCCTTGCAAAGTAAGCTGTTATGCTGAAGGAAGCAAGAGGGAGGGAGAAGAAAGCAGATGAAACCAGTTGCTCAGGGGTCTGATAGGAGCCTTCTAGGGGCCTGATTCAGCCCCCGGGCCGCATGTTTGACACCTCTGGCTTAGAGGGAGTATATGCCCTTTTTCCTGCAGCTTCCATTTTGAATTGAGGTTTCTGGTAAGGAGAATTGTTTTGTTTTCTGACGCAGGCTTTATCGGGTGTACGGCAAGAAGAATATCAAACTGGAGCCGGTGCCACTGAAGGCAGCTTCTCTGGACCCTCGGTAAGTGATCAGCCGAGAAGATCCGTCCTCCAGAAGGAGGGAAGAAGACAGCAGAGAAGCTTGGCAGAGTGCTTTCCAAATGTGTTAGTGTTGGGGGAGGTTTTTTTCCCAAAATTCTGGTGTAACTCCTGAGTTCCAGCTGAGATGGAAACATTTTTTTTAGTAGTAGTTTATTTATTACGGTCAACGACCCTATTCAAGCATGCAAGAAGATAAAAGCACAGTAATATAATAGCTGAACATATGTTGTCATTAAGAATGCAAAGAGGTTTTTAAACAGGGGTATTTTAAACAGAGGGTTTTTCAACCGAGGCTAGATGGCCATTTGACAGTGATGAAGATCCTGTGAATTTAGGGGGAGGGGTTTGTGAGTTTAGAGCGGTTCCTCAGTGGAACAGGCTTCCTCGGGAGGCGGTGGGCTCTCCTTCCTTGGAGGTTTTTAAACAGAGGCTAGATGGCCATCTGACAGCAAGGAAGATCCTGTGAATTTAGGGGGAGGGGTTTGTGCGTTTAGAGCAGTTCCTCAGTGGAACAGGCTTCCTTGAGAGGTGGTGGGCTCTCCTTCCTTGGAGGTTTTTCAACAGAGGCTAGATGGCCATCTCACAGCAATGAAGATCCTGTGAATTTGGGGGGAGGGATTTGTGCGTTTAGAGCAGTTCCTCAGTGGAACAGGCTTCCTTGAGAGGTGGTGGGCTCTCCTTCCTTGGAGGTTTTTCAACAGAGGCTAGATGGCCATCTCACAGCAATGAGGATCCTGTGAATTTAGGGGGAGGGGTTTGTGAGTTTAGAGCAGTTCCTCAGTGGAACAGGCTTTCTCCTTGGGAGGTGGTGGGCTCTCCTTCCTTGGAGGTTTTTCAACAGAGGCTAGATGGCCATCTGACGGCAATGAAGATCCTGTGAATTTAGGGGGAGGGGTTTGTGAGTTTAGAACGGTTCCTCAGTGGAACAGGCTTCCTCAGGAGGTGGTGGGCTCTCCTTCCTTGGAGGTTTTTCAACAGAGGCTAGATGGCCATCTGACAGCAATGAGGATCCTGTGAATTTAGTGGGGAGGTGTTTTCGAGTTTCCTGCATTGTGCAGGGGGTTGGACTAGATGACCCTGGAGGGCCCTTCCAACTCTAGGATTCTGTGATCATTAGAGAAATAGATTCGCTCAAGGGTTTTTGCAAACAAAGCAGGCAGCTTTATTAAGAGCAGCCAGCAAGAACAGACCCTGCCGGCATACTGAGCAAAATTCAAAGTTCTTCCTTTATAGGATAAAAGGAAAGATCTGGTATTTCAAAAAAGAATTCAGCAGTTCAGTTCTCAAACCTAATTCACTCCATCCTCTGTTTGTGGCATATCCAAGTTATGGAAAGGCTAGAATGTGTCTCTCTTCCTTGAGAGCCAGTCTGGTGTAGTGGTTAAATGTGCAGACTCTTACCTGGGAGAACCGGGTTTGATTCCCCACTCCTCCACTTGCAGTTGTTATAATAGCCTTGGGTCAGCCAGAGCTCTGACAGAGTTGTCCTTGAAAGGGCAGCTTCTGTCAGAGCCCTCTCAGTCCCACCCACCTCAAAGGGTGTCTGTTGTTGTGGGGAAAGAAGATAAAGGAGATTGTGAGCCGCTCTGAGACTCTGAGATTTGGAGTAGAGGACAAGGCATAAATCCAATATCATCATCTTCTTCTCTCCCCTTCCCTGTTTCTGGGACTTCTCAGGTTCGTCTTCCTGCTGGACCACGGCCTCGAGATCTACATCTGGAGGGGCGGCCAGGCCACGCTGAGCGGGACCACCAAAGCCAGGTAAGCCCCTTCCCCTCCTGCCCTCCAGACTCTTCTTTGGGTGGGCAAACATATTGCCCTTTAAGCTAGAACAGGGAGAAAGGAGAGAAGGGAGAGAGGGAGGAAGGATGGAAGGGAGGGAGGGAGGAAGGAAGGAAGGAAGGAAGGAAGGAAGGAAGGAAGGAAGGAAGGAAGGAAGGAAGGAAGGAAGGAAGGAAGGAAGATGAGAGGAGGGAGAGGTGGAAAGAAAGCAACTATAACTTCAGATGCATTCTCCATTCTCCAAGCCGTCCTCTGAAGAAGTGATTTAAAGAGACAAATGCCTTCTCCAAGCTGGCCGACAGGGCAGTGGGGGCTTTGAGAGCCACACAACATGTGTGAAAGAGCCACATGTGGCTCCTGAGCCACAGTTTGGCCACTCCTGAGCTAGAATCTCCAGTTCTACCACTAGCTATTCTGCCTGCCCCGCCCCCCAAAAAAGAGATGCACACAAGTCGTTCGGTTTACATTTGTGGGAGGAAGATGTTAAACGCAACCGAAAGATGCCTCCCCAAAAGAGAGATGTGGGATTTAACCCTTACAAGATGGTTGTGGGGGGGAGGTGTGTGAAGGGGGGTTATCATATTCTCTGAACTCTTGGAGGAAGTGGAGCAGTTAAAATGATTTAAAAAACAGAAGGGGGGGGGGCCTGACCTGGATGTCCCAGGCAAGCCCGATCTCGTCAGATCTCAGAAGCTAAGCAGGGCTGATCCTGGTGGTGAGTACTTGGATGGGAGGAATACCAGTGCCAGAATGCAGGAGCAGGCAAAACCAGCCATCTCTCTGAGCATTCAAGCCCCACTATGGGTTGCCAGAAGTCAACCATGACTTTCAGGCAGGCGTGCACACACAAAATACTCACACACACACAAAAAAGGGGGAGATGCATTCTAATAAGGCAGGGGTGGCCAAACTTTTAAGAAGCACCATATTTTAAGAAGGATATAGACAAGATGGAATGGGTTCAGAGGAGGGCGATGAAGATGGTGAGGGGTCTGGAGACCAAGTCCTTTGAGGAAAGGTTGAAGGAGCTGGGGATGTTTAGCCTGGAGAGGAGGCGGTTGAAAGGTGATAGGATCACCATCTTCAAGTACTTGAAGGGCTGTCATATAGAGGATAGCATGGAGCTGTTTTCCAGAAGGTAGGACCAGAACCAATGGGTTGAGATTAAATTAAAAGAGTTTCCAGCTCAACATTAGGAAGAACTTCCTGACCGTGAGAGCGGTTCCTCAGTGGAACAGGCTTCCTCCTCGGGAGGTGGTGGGCTCTCCTTCTTTTGAGGTTTTTAAACAGAGGCTAGATGGCCGTCTGACAGCAATGAAGATCCTGTGAATTTTGGGGGAGGGATTTGTGAGTTTAGAGTGGTTTCTCAGTGGAACAGGCTTCCTCCTCGGGAGGTGGTGGGTTCTCCTTCCTTGGAGGTTTTTCAACAAAGGCTAGATGGCCACCTGACAGCAATGAGGATCCTGTGAATTTTGGGGGGAGGTGTTTTTGTGAGTTTCCTGCATTGTGCAGGGGGTTGGACTAGATGAACCTGGAGGTCCCTTCCCACTCTATGATTCTATGAAACTGTGGCTTGAGAGCCACATGTGGCTCTTTCACACCAATTGTGTGGCTCTCAAAGCCCCATTGCCCTGTCAGCTCATTTGAAAAAAGGCATTTGTCTCTTTAAGTCACTTCTCCAGGCCAAGCTAGCCAGCAGCTTGGAGAATGCATTTAAAGTTAAAGTTGCTTTCTTTCAACCTCTCCCTCTCTCCCCATGTATTTCCTTCCCTCCGGCTCTCAAACATTTGATGTTCATGTCTTACGGCTCTCAAACATCTGACGTTTATTCAGTGTGGCTCTTACATTAAGCAGTTTTGGCCACCCCTGTAATAAGGTATCTTACCATGTCCTCAAAGACTTGCGAGCAATTCTCCCTCTAAGCTGCGGAGTCTCGTGAGCAAAAATTCTACTTTGTGAGCTTCTCGCATGAAGTTTGTGAACTACTGCATAAATGAGTTTGCTCTGGGGCCATTTTTCCTGAGCGAAGACAAAAATGTGTGAGCTGGAGGCTAAAAGACTGTGAGCTAGCTCACGCTAACGCAGCTTAGAGGGAACACTGCTTGCGAGTGAGCCCTTGCATCACATTCCAGATCGCCTTAGAAAGGAGAAGGAAAGAGCGTGGCGCCATATGGCATTGCTGGTTTGGGCAGTGGCTGCCCAGGGACTCAAACAGAGACACACCTTCCCGCTCCCAGAGAGTGTGCAGCCACACAGGTCGCTTAATGACTTCTGCATGCTGAGTGGGTGTCCCCGCCCCCCCCCCCCCCCCCATCTATCGGCAGGCCGCTTTTCTCTCTGGGAATCGACCGCCTAACAGATTCCTCCCTCTCTTCCCTCCAGGCTCTTTGCGGAGAAGATCAACAAAAACGAGCGGAAGGGGAAAGCAGAAATCACCCTGCTGAGCCAAACCCAGGAGACGGCTGAGTTCTGGGACATCCTCGGGGGGCAGCTGGAAGAGATCAAGCCGAACGTCCCCGATGACTTCAGGGCCCCCAGACCCAAGCTTTATAAGGTGGGAATGAGAATTCTACATCCAGCATGTGAGCCGGAGATCCTAGGACTTCCTAGAGTATAAGTTTCAGGAGTTCATGGTTGCCAGCTCCAGGTTGGGAAATTCCTGGAGATTTGGGGTGGGGTTGGGGGGGAGGGGACTTCAGCGAGTAGAATGCCTTTGAGCCCACGCTCCAAAGCAGCTGTTTTCTCCAGGGGAACTGATATGTGTGCGGCCTGAATATCAGTTGTGTTTCCAGGAGATGTCCAGGCTCCACCTGGAGTTTAGGAGAACCACGAGTTCCTTGCTACACCAGCCTCTAAAACTGAAATACACAAGAACGACACAATAATAAAGTAGGAGTCCAGTTGCACCTTTAAGGCCAAGAAAGTTTTGTTCAGAATGTCAGCTTTCATATGCATTCATATAAGAAGTCTTCTGGATCAGACCAGTGAGGGTCCATCTCGTCCAGCCTCCTGCCTCACACAGTGGCCAACCAGTTGCTCTGGAGGTCCAGCAACAGGGCAGAGAGGCCGAGGCCTTCCCCTGAGAAGAACATCAGAGGAGCCCTGCTGGATCAGACCAGTGAGGGTCCATCTAGTCCAGCCTCCTGTCTCACACAGTGGCCCACCAGTTCCTCTGGAGGTCCAGCAACATGGCAGAGAGGCTGAGGCCTTCCCCTGAGAAGTACATCAGAAGAGCCCTGCTGGATCAGACCAGTGAGGGTCCATCTAGTCCAGCCTCCTGTCTCACACAGAGGCCAACCAGTTCCTCTGGAGGGCCAACAACATGGCAGAGAGGCTGAGGCCTTCCCCTAAGAAGAGCATCAGAAGAGCCCTGCTGGATCAGACCAGTGAGGGTCCATCTAGTCCAGCATCCTGTCTCACACAGTGGCCCACCAGTTCCTCTGGAGGTCCAGCAACAGGGCAGAGAGGCTGAGGTCTTCCCCTGAGAAAAACATCAGAGGAGCCCTGCTGGATCAGACCAGAGGGTCCATCTAGTCCAGCCTCCTGTCTCACACAGTGGCCCACCAGTTCCTCTGGAGGGCCCACAACAGGGCAGAGAGGCCAAGGCCTTCCCCTGAGAAGAACATCAGAGGAGCCCTGCTGGATCAGACCAGTGAGGGTCCATCTAGTCCAGCCTCCTGTCTCACACAGTGGCCAACCAGTTCCTCTGGAGGACCAACAGAAGAGCCGAGGCCTTCCCCTGATATTTCCTCCTGGCTCTGGGATTCAGTGGCTTAGTGCCTTCGAATGTGGAAGTTCCCCTCAGCCGTCACAGCCAGTAGCCGTGGATAGACTCACCCGCGAGAGCCAGTTTGGTGTAGTAGTGAAGTGCGCGGACTCTTATCTGGGAGAACCTAGTTTGAATCCCCCCACTCCTCCACTTGCAGCTGATGAATGGCCTTGGGCCAGCCATAGCTCTGGCAGGAGTTGTCCTTGAAAGGGCAGCTTCTGGGAGAGCTCTCTCAGCCCCACTCACCTCACAAAGTGTCTGTTGTAGGGGGAGGGGAGGTAAAGGAGATTGTGAGCCGTTTTGAGACTGAAATTTGGTGCGGAGGGCGGGATATAAATCCAATATCTTCATCATTATCCGCTATGAACGGACAGAACCCGAATGGGTGGGGCTTCTTATCGCCTTTGCTTCTTGCCCCTGAAAACTTGTCCTGTTCTCTTTCCCCTCCTCTACAGGTCGGCCTAGGGCTGGGATACCTGGAGTTGCCCCAGATCAACTATAAGCTCTCTGTCGAGCACAAGAAGAGGCCGAGCGTGGATCTGTTCCCGGAAATGAGACTGGTAGGCGGGGAGCTTGTGGGGTGTGAAGGAAAAGATTTCTCCTCTCCTAACCGTTCCCAGAAACCCCTGAAACTGACACGAGATGCGGGAATAGCCGGTCATTTCAGAAGCTTTCAAAAGAGCGGCTGCGTTTGGGACTTCAAGGACAGCTGTTGCAGGCCGCAACAAACTTTAATTATAACCGTTATGGTGTTGTGTTATGCTGTTAGCCACCAGCCCCATGCATTTTGCTGCTCCCGTTTCATAATATCTGGGTTTTTTGCTTTTCTTTTCTTTTTTGTGTTTTAACAATTTATTAATAACATATGGTTACAATATTTAATTGTCTTTTTCTATACTAACCCATATGATATTTCCGCCCCCCCCTCCAATATTTGACTTCCCCGAAGTTATAAATTTAAGTTCAATTATAAAGGTACCACTAATCTATCAAAGTTCAATACTTTTCTTTTCTCATTAATACTAAAAAATTGTCCAATGTCTTTTTACTTCCACTCTTTTTCCATATATCCTTTAAATTTCTTCCACTCCTTTTTGAATATATCTTAGTCTCTTAAAGTTTTAGTTAATTTGTCCATCTCACTCCACGATAAAACTTTCACAATCCAATCCCATATTTCTGGTATTTTTCCTTGTTTCCACAGCTGCGCATGCAATGTCCTAGCAGCTGAGAGCAAGTACCACATTAAAGTCCTGTCTTCCTTTGGAAATTTTTCTAATTGTAATCCAAGCAAAAAAGTCTCTGCAGTTCTTTTCTTTCTTTCTTTTTTAATGACAGTATTTTAACTCTGTTGTTTTATTGTTGTAAGCTGCCCTGAGCCCGCTTTCGGAATAGGGTGGGATATAAATCTAAAAATTTAACTTAATTTAATTTTTAGATTTATATCCCGCGAGCTGGCTCACGATGGCTTACATCAATAAAACGACAGAGTTAAAATAATGTCATTAAAAAGAAAAAAAAAAACCCAGACGTTATGGAACGGGAGCAGCGCAGTAAACAGTCTTAGGCGGTAAGCAGCATGGGCCTGGCGGCTAACAGCATAGCACGACACCGTAACGGTGAAATGCTGGAGGAAGTGATGACTTTCAAAGGAAGCCCGCTGGATTAATTAAAAGTCTGGAGGAAGAGTTCCGTCTTACAGGCCCTGCAAAACCTTGATAAGTCCCGCAGGGCCCGGATCTCCTTCTACCACCAGGAACTGTGAGATGTTGAGCAGCAGACCTCAGAGCCCGGGAAGGGGGGTTCGTACGGGCAGAGGCGGTCTTGAAGATATCCAGGCCCCTGAGCGTAAAGTGACGGTAACAACTGTGGTTTCCCCTTCCCCCGCATCCGCTTCTTCCCTTTTGCAGCTTCAGAGCCTGCTGGACACCAAGGCCGTCTACCTCCTGGACTGCTGGTCGGACGTCTTCATCTGGATCGGCCGCAAGTCCCCTCGCCTGGTGCGGGCCGCTGCCCTCAAGCTGGGCCAGGAGCTCTGCGGCATGTTGCACCGCCCCAAACACGCCCTGGTCATCCGCAACTTGGAGGGCACCGAATGCCAGGTGGGAGACCCGGAGAGTGAAGGGCCAAGGGGCGATGGGGACCGGGTAGAGCCATAGCCCGAGAATTGGATCTCCAGAACCTAGAGGATTTTTAATTTTTTAAAAACAAATATTTAATTTATACCTCGCCAGTTTGGTGTGGAGAGCCAGTTTGGTGTAGTGGTTAAGTGTGCAGGTTAAGGTTTGATTCCCCACTCCTCCACTTGCACCTGCTAGCATGGCCTTGGGTCAGCCATAGCTCTGGCAGAGGTTGTCCTTGAAAGGGCAGCTGCTGTGAGAGCCCTCTCCAACCCCACCCACCTCACAGGGTGTCTGTTGTGGGGGAAGAAGGTAAAGGAGATTGTGGGCCGCTCTGAGACTCTGTCCTTGAAAGGGCAGCTTCTGGCAGAGCCCTCTCAGCTCCACCCACCTCACAGGGTGTCTGTTGTGGGGGAGGAAGGTAAAGGAGATTGTGAGCCGCTCTGAGACTCTTCGGAGTGGAGGGCGGGATATAAATCCAATATCTTCTTCTTTCTCCCCAGGGGAGATTCAAAGCCACTTACGTCTCTGTTGGAGAATTTTCTTTTTATATAATTCAAAAACACTTTCTCTTACCACTGTTCCCCAAAACAACCTGAGGCTCTCAGTCTCTAATACACGAGACCCAGAAAACTTTTTCAAAACAACAGATAAGCTTTATTGTACTCCGGTTTTCTCTCTCAGGAAGAGTCCCGTGGTGCAAAGTGTTAAAGCTGCAATTCTGCAGTCCTAAGCTCTGCTCATGACCTGAGTTCGATCCCCAGTGGAAGCTGGGTTTTCAGGTAGCCAGCTCAAGGTTGACACAGTCTTCCATTCTTCCGAGGTCAGTCAAATGAGTCCCCAGCTTGCTGGGGGGAAAGCGTAGAGGACTTCAGAAGGCCATGGCAAACTATCTCATAAAAAGTCTGCCATGAAAACGTTGTGAAAGCAACGTCACCCCAGAGTCAGAAACGACTGGTGCTGCACAGGGGACCTTTCCTTTCCTTTCTCTCTCAGGACAGTGCGCTTAAGCTATATATAGAAAAAGCAAAACAGTTAGATAGTGAACGCATATTATGCTCTCAGTTAAAACACTTATACATTCTCATATATATTCCAGTTTTAGTAGTTAGGCTTACAGACTCTATTTCTCAGTTAGCAAATCTCATACAATTTTATACCTGCCAGTTTGGTGTAGTGGTTAAGTGTGTGGACTCTTATCTGGGAGAACCGGGTTTGATTCCCCACTCCTCCACTTGCACCTGCTAGCATGGCCTTGGGTCAGCCATAGCTCTGGCAGAGGTTGTCCTTGAAAAGGCAGCTGCTGTGAGAGCCCTCTCCAGCCCCACCCACCTCACAGGGTGTCTGTTGTGGGGGAGGAAGGGAAAGGAGATTGTAGGCAGCTCTGAGACTCTTCGGAGTGGGGGGCGGGATATAAATCCAATATCTTCATCTACCTCACAGGGTGTCTGTTGTGGGGGAGGAAGATAAAGGACATTGTGAGCCGCTCTGAGACTCTTCTGAGTGGAGTGTGGGATATAAATCCAATATCTTCATCTTCTTCTTCTTCTTCTGCTCAAGTCTAAGTTTGCTTAAGCAAAATAACAGCTATGATTCTATCAGCCCAATCTTCGTTAGCCATCTCTAACCGAGCTCGTGGCTTAACCTTCCCAGAGGTGCATCTTAGCCCTCTGATCCAGGCCACCAAGTCTATGGGAAATATCTGAAACTTACTTAGATTCTAGCCTGAGAACTTACCACTTATCTCTGATCAAAATCTCTTTTCCCAGATCACTCTGACACTTTTCATACCAGTTGCAATGCAGATGGGCTCTCACACTGGCTACTGTCCATCTATCTTTAGAGCTCACACGAGGCGCAGATAAGATCTGGATGAGTTCCGATGGGAACCCCTCTCTTATCTGCATTTTCCCTCTCCATCTAACAAACATCTTCCCAGTCAAAGTGATTTTTTTTTCCACTCTAAATTCTCCTGAAATGAACTCTCTCTCTCTCTCTCTCTCTGTAACCTAGATTCTCTGCTAACCTTAAAGGCATCAAGTAAGTTATCAATGTAAAATGACATAGACCCTTCATAGGTGGCTTTCATAAGGGAACCCACTCTGATTTTTCCTGCAACAGTCTCCTGCCCTCCATTTTATCCTCACAGCAACCCTGTGAGGTAGGTTAGGTTCAACGTTTGTGACTACACCAAGCGTAGACAAAAGGAAATACTCCTTTTCACAGAATGGTTAAAATGTGGAATTTGGCACCAGAGGATGTAGTGATGGCTACAGGAATAAACGGGATGAGGTAGATTCATGGAAGATGAGTCTATCAATGGCTACTAGCCTCTGCATCCAGAAGCACCAAACCTCTGAATCCCAGAGCCAAGAGGCACCATCAGAGGAAGGCCTCGGCCTCTGTGCCCTGTTGTTGGCCCTCCAGAGGAACTGGCTGGCCACTGTGTGAGACAGGAGGCTGGACTAGGTGGACCCTCACTGGTCTGATCCAGCAGGGCTATTCTGATGTTCTTCTCAGGGGAAGGCCTCGGCCTCTCTACCCTGTTGTTGGCCCTCCAGAGGAACTGGCTGGCCACTGTGTGAGACAGGAGGCTGGACTAGATGGACCCTCCCTGGTCTGACCCAGCAGGGCTCTTCTGATGTTCTTCTCAGGGGAAGGCCTCAGCCTCTCTGCCCTGTTGTTGGCCCTCCAGAGGAACTGGTTGGCTACTGAGTGAGACAGGAGGCTGGACTAGATGGACCCTCCCTGGTCTGACCCAGCAGGGCTCTTCTGAAGTTCTTCTCAGGGGAAGGCCTTGGCCTCTCTGCCCTTTTGTTGGCTCTCCAGAGCAACTTGTTGACCACTGTGAGGCAGGAGGCTGGACTAGATGGACTCTCACTGGTCTGATCCAGCAGGGCTCTTCAGATGCTTTTCTCAGGGGAAGGCCTCAGCCTCTCTGCCCTGTTGTTGGCCCTCTAGAGGAACTGTCTAGCCATTGTGTGAGATGGGATGCTGGACTAGATGGACCCTCCCTGGTCTGATCCAGCAGGGTTGTTCTGATGTTCTTCTCAGGGGAAGGCCTCGGCCTCTCTGCCCTGTTGTTGACCCTCCAGAGGAACTGGTTGGCCACTGTGTGAGGCAGGAGGCTGGACTAGATGTCCCCTCACTGGTCTGACCCAGCAGGGCTCTTCAGATGCTCTTCTTAGGGGAAGGCCTGGGCCATCCAGGTCAGCACAAGAGAAAGTCAGAGGTGGTTTGCCATTGCCTGCCTCTGCATAGCCACCCTGGACTTCCTTGGTGGTCTCCCATCCGAGTCCTAACCAGGCCTGACCCTCCTTAGCTTCCCAGATCTGAGGAGCTCAAGCTAGCCTGGGCCGCTCAGACCAGGGCTGGGCAGAAAGACCTCCCTTTAACAGGACCCCTGGTCTCCCTTCCCCGGCAGGTCTTCAAATCCAAATTCAAGAACTGGGACGACGTCTTGAAGGTCGACTACACCCGCAACGCTGAGGCGGTTCAGCAGGTGAAGGGTCTCTCAGGCAAAGTGCAGAAAGATGCGGAGAAGAAGGACCAGATGAAGGCGGACCTGACGGCTCTCTTCCTGCCCCGCCAGCCCCCCATGCCCCTCAGCGAGGTAGGCCTTCAGGGCGGGGAGAGGAGTGAAGAGGAGCAAAGAAACATTATCGTCACAGGAAGAACCAACTTCCTGGGGGGGTGGTGGCACTGCTGCGCTCCCTTGCCTCCCTCCCTTCCTCCCTTCCTCCTTTCCTTCCTCCCTTCCTCCCTTCCTCCCTTCCTTCCTTCCTTCCTTCCTTCCTTCCTTCCTTCCTTCCTTCCTTCCTTCCTTCCTTCCTTCCTTCCTTCCTTCCTTCCTTCCTTCTTTCCTCCCTTCCTCCCTCTCTCCCTCCTTTCCTCCCTCCCTCCTTTCCTTCCTTCCTCCCTTCCTCCCTCCTTTCCTCCTTCCCTCCCTCCCGCTCTTCTTTTCTCCCTTCCTTCCTCCCTCCCTCCCTTCCTTTCTCCCTCTCTCCCTTCTTTCCTCCCTCCCTCCCTCCCTTCCTTTCTCCCTCTCTCCCTTCTTTCCTCCCTTCCTTCCTCCCTCCCTCCCTCCCTTCTTTCCTCCCTCCCTCCCTTCTTTCCTCCCTCCCTCCCTTCTTTGCTCCTTCCCTCCCTTCTTTCCTCCCTCCCTCCTTTCCTCCCTCCCTTCTTTCCTCCCTCCCTTCCTCCTTTCCTCCCTTCTTTCCTCCTTCCCTCCCTCCCTCCCTCGCTCTCTTCCTTCCTTCCTTCCTTCCTTCCTTCCTTCCTTCCTTCCTTCCTTCCTTCCTTCCTTCCTTCCTTCCTTCCTTCCCTCCCTCGCTCTCTTCTCTCTCTCCCTTCTTTCCTCCCTCCCTTCCTCCTTTCCTTCCTCCCTCCTTTCCTCCCTCCCTCCCCCCCTCCTTCCCTTCCTCCCTCCTTTCCTCCCTCCCTCCCTTCCTTCCCTCAGACATCTGACATTCCTGTCATGTGGCTCTCAAACATCTGACATTTATTCTGCGTGGCTCTTATGTTAAGCAAGCCTGGCACCCCTGAGACAGATGCCGGTGGGTGGCCATGTTCGTGTGTCTGTAGCAGCAGAAAAGAGCCAGAGTCCTGGGGCACCCTGAAGACTAACCAAATTTGTGGCAGGACAGGCAGTTTTTGAGTCACTGTGTGCTTCTTCCGCTACCGACGGTAATAGCAGGAGATCCCAATCAGTGCCCTGTGTAAGCTCATGCAGATGTGTCTGCTTTGGTTGGCTCTTGGGGAGGGGGAATCAACCGCGGCGATCCCTTAAGTGCCCTTCCCCCAAATTGGAAACCCGTCTTGGCACCTCCAGCCTGTGCCCTCAGTAGCTCCCTTTCGCACCGTGACTTGCAGTGAATTACAAAAGTTAAAACAACCCAGTGAAAAAAGGCCAAGACAGCCAATAAACCATGAGACCTAGAAGCTTGGTTCTCTTTAAGAGAAGGCCAGCGTTCTCGGGGGCAGAATTGTACATTCTTTTTTCCTCCTTGTGTGATGCAGACACACAATCCCTGAACTTCTTTTCAAGGCTCCATTTCCCTGTTTGCCTCTCAAAAACAAAAAAATTCAAATAAGAGAGAAGAAAACCCATAAGATTCAGGTTGTTTGATAGGACTGCAGGAATGCCACTTGGAGGACCCAAATTTTATAACAAGATAGCGTCTTCAGCCGTAACGTATGGCGAGCCAGTGGTTTAGTGTGTGCTTTCTTTTATTTATTCTGTATTTATTTCCTTCATTTATACCCGGTCTTCCTTTCCAATGGGAATCCAAAGCGGCTGACATCTTTCTCCCCTCCATTTTATGCTCACTGCAGCCCTGCGAGGTAGGCTGGGCTGAAAAAGCAGGACTGGACTCTTAGCACGTTTCCACGGCCGAGTGGGGGATTCGAACCTGGGTCTTCCGGTTCCTTTCTCCCTGATGTGGGCTCAAAGCAGCTTTCATTGTTCTGTCCTTTGTTTTTTCCTCACAACCCTCTGAGGTCCGCTAGACTGAGAGAGGGGATCTGACCTAAAGTCACCCAACGCTCTTCCATGGCAGAGCGGAGAATTCAAACTTGGGTCTCCCAATTTCTAGTCCCGGCACCACCAGGGGCCATTTTTTGGAGCAGAAACTCTTTTGCATATTAGGCCACACCTCCCTGATGTAGCCAATCCTCCAAGAGCTTACAGGGCTGTTATCACAGGGCATACTGTAAGCTCCAGGAGGATTGGCTCCATCAGGGGGTGTGTGGCCTAATATGCAAAGGAGTTCCTGCTACAAAAAGCCCCAAGCATCACTCTTGCTCTAGCTTACTTGATTCACATCCACCTTTTGCACCGTGAATTAAAAAATATAAAGCAACCCAGTGAAAAAAAGTCAGCCAATAGACAGACAACTGGAGAGCCAGTTTGGTGTAGTGGTTAAGTGTGCGGACTCTTATCTGGGAGAACCGGGTTTGATTCCCCACTCCTCCAGTTGCAGCTGCTGGAATAGCCTTGGGGTCAGCCAGAGCTCTGGCAGAAGTTGTCCTTGAAAGGGCAGCTGCTGTGAGAGCTCTCTCCAGCCCCACCCACCTCACAGGGTGTTTGTTGTGGGGGAGAAGGGAAAGGAGATTGTGAGCCACTCAGAGACTCTTCGGAGTGGAGGGGCGGGATATAAATCCAATATCTTCATCTACCTCACAGGGTGTCTGTTGTGGGGGAGGGAGATAAAGGAGATTGTGAGCCGCTCTGAGACTCTTCGGAGTGGAGGTGGGATATAAATCCAATATCTTCATCTACCTCACAGGGTGTCTGTTGTGGGGGAGGAAGGGAAAGGAGTTTGTGAGCCGCTCTGAGACTCTTCGGAGTGGAGGGGCGGGATATAAATCCAATATCTTCATCTACCTCACAGGGTGTCTGTTGTGGGGGAGGGAGATAAAGGAGATGGTGAGCTGCTCTGAGACTCTTCGGAGTGGAGGGCGGGATATAAATCCAATACCTTCATCTCCCTCACAGGGTGTCTGTTGTGGGGGGAGGAAGGGAAAGGAGATTGTGAGCCGCTCTGAGACTCTTCGGAGTGGAGGGCGGGATATAAATCCAATATCTTCTTCTTCAATAAACAATGCCGTAAACCCAGGATTTACAAAAATTAGGAACAACACAAGTGTCAGGGTAGACCAGAGCCATGAGTTCAAATTCCGCTCTGCCCCAATGCTTGGGTTACCGATTCCCACCACGATGCATGTGTATCCATTTCTCTCTCTCTCGGGACCAGGCGGAACAGCTCATGGAAGAATGGAACGAAGACTTGGACGGCATGGAAGGCTTCGTCCTGGAAGGCAAGAAATTCGCCCGCCTGCCAGAAGAGGAATTCGGGCACTTTCACACCCAAGACTGCTACGTCTTCTTGTGCCGGTAAAGAATCCTCCGGGTCTCTCTTCTCCCTTCTGCACTAACCTAGGAAAAGACCGCTGCGATGTGGGGAAACTGGACTGTGATTCTGTAAGCCGGTGCCCATCACCAGCACATCTCTTTGCCAAAGCTGGCGTTGTGGGTGGGCATCATTGAGTATGTGACCCAGGTCAGGTTGCCAATCCCCCAGTTGGGGAGAACGACAAAATACTCTCTCCAACCCCGGGGGATCTCCTGCCCCCACCTGGGGATTTCAGCAAACAGCGGGACCACGGAGTTACAATGAACTGGGGAAAATAACAAAATACTCTCTCCGCTTACAAAACTGTTTCTCAGTGCGATATATAGTCATAACAATTCATAGCAATACAAATATGCAGTTAGAATACCATCCTGTGTGCAACGTAGCTACTGTCCATAAATCATGATACTTACTGAATCCAGCCTGACAATAAATAGAACCGATCCAATTTCATTTCGGGTGTGAGCCCCCCTTCTTTTAGGGACCGCCTAACTGTAGTTGCATCTAGGGGCCGTCTAACTATAGTTGCATCTAGTTGTGTCTAGGGGACCATCTAACTGTAGTTGCATCTAGTTGCGTCTAGGGACCGTCTAACTGTAGTTGCATCTAGTTGCGTCTAGGGACCGTCTAACTATAGTTGTGTCTAGGGACCGTCTAAGTATAGTTGCATCTAGGGACTGTCTAACTATAGTTGCATCTAGTTGCATCTAGGGATCGTCTAACTGTAGTTGCATCTAGGGACCGTCTAACTATAGTTGCATCTAGTTGTGTCTAGGGACCGTCTAACTGTAGTTGCATCTAGTTGCGTCTAGGGACCGTCTAACTATAGTTGCATCTAGTTGCGTCTAGAGACCGTCTAACTATAGTTGCATATAGTTGCGTCTAGGGACCGTCTAACTATAGTTGCGTCTAGGGACTGTCTAACTATAGTTGCATCTAGTTGTGTCTAGGGACCGTCTAACTATAGTTGCATATAGTTGCGTCTAGGGACCGTCTAACTATAGTTGCATCTAGTTGTGTCTAGGGACCGTCTAACTATAGTTGCATATAGTTGCGTCTAGGGACCGTCTAACTATAGTTGCATCTAGTTGTGTCTAGGGACCGTCTAACTATACATGGATAGAAATTGGCAGTGGCGCTTTACAGGAACTAAAAATATTAAAAAACCAGAGGGAGCCAGGAATTGCTGTAGCACCGCAAGTCTACTGAACCTATGAATATAGAAGACAGCCCCTAGAAGAAGGGGGGCTCACACCCGAAACGAAATTGGACCGGTTCTTTTTATCGTCGGACTGGATTCAGAAAGTATTATGATTTATGGACAGTAGCTACGTTGCACACAGGATGGTGTTCTAACTGCATATTTGTATTGCAAAATTGGTACGAATAGTTGTGACTATATATCACACTGAGAAATAGTTTTGTAAACGGAGAGAGTATTTTGTTATTTTCCCCAGTTCATTGTACCTCTGTGGTCCCGCTGTTTGCTGAAATCCCCAGGTGGGGGCAGGAGATCCCCTGGGTTGGAGGCCCTCCCCTCACTTCAGGGTCATCAGAAAGCAGGGTGGGGGGAGGGAAATGTCTGCGGGGCGCTCTGTTATTCCCTATGGAGACCGATTCCTATAGGGTATAATGGAGAATTGATCTGCTGGTGTCTGGGGCTCTGGGGGGAGGCTGTTTTTTGAGTTTGAGGCACCATATTTGCAGCATACCATCCAGTGCCTCTCCCCAAGATACCCTCCAAGTTTCAAAAGGATTGGACCAGGGGGTCCAATTCTAGGAGCCCCCAAAGAAGGTACCCCCATCCTTCATTCTTTCCAATGGAGGGAAGGCATTTAGAAGGTGTGCGATCCCTTTAAATGTGATGGCCAGAACTCCCTTTGGAGCTCAATTGTACTTGTCACAACTTTGCTTCTGGCTCCACCCCCCCCCCCCAATATCTCCTGGCCCCACCCCCAAAGTGTTCTGCCTCCACCCCCAAAGTCCCCAGATATTTCTTGAATTGGACCTGGCAGCCCTAGACGCAGGGGCCTTGGAAGGACCCCCAGCTGGGAAGTCTCCGTCTGGATGGACGGGCGGCTCGTTCCTGTCCTCCGTGGCTGCCCACAGGTCCCTCTAAGTGAGCAGCGATTGTTTTCAGAGCAAGGGCAGAGAAACGCACAGCTGCTGTCTGGGAGGAAAAGCGTGGCGCCGTGGCTGTCCTTTGGCAGCCTGCAGCTCGGCCACACTCAGGAGGGAGCTTGGGTTGCCAGCTCCGGGTTGAAAAATGCCTGGAGATTTTGGGGGTGGAGCCAGGGGAAGGGAGGGACTTCAGCAGAGTGTAATGCCCTAGAGTCCACCCTCCAGAGCTGCCGTTTCTTCCTGGGAAACTGATCTCTAGTTCGGAGATTAGTTGGAATTTTGAGAAAGCTCCAGGCTCCACCTGGAGGGAGGAAGGGAAGGAGGGAGGGAGGAAGGAAAGAAGGGAGGGAGGGAGGAAGGAAAGGAGGGAGGAAGGAAAGGAGGGAGGGAGGCTCAGCCGCCCTGAGCCACTTGTTGGGAAGGGCAGGGTATAAATCATAAAAATAAAAGGGAAGGAGGAAGGAAAGAAGGGAAGGAGGGAGGAAGGAAGGAAAGAAGGGAGGGAGGGAGGAAGGAAGGAAAGAAGGGAGGAAGGAAGGGAGGGAGGAAGGAAAGGAGGGAGGAAGGAAGGAAAGAAGGAAAAAAAGGAGGGAGGGAGGAAGGGAGGGAAGGAGGAAGGAAGGAAAGAAGGGAAGGAGGGAGGGAGGAAAGAAGGGAAGGAGGAAGGGAGAGAGGAAGGAAAGAAGGGAAGGAGGGAGGGAGGAAAGAAGGGAAGGAGGGAAGAAGGGAGGGAGGAAGGGAAGGAGGGAGGGAGGGAAGAAAGAAGGGAGGGAGGGACGAAGGAAAAAAAGGAGGGAGGAAGGAAGGAAGGGAAGGAAGGAGGGAGGAAGGAAGGAAAGGAAGGAGGGAGGGATGGAGGAAAAAAGGGAAGGAGGGTGGGAGGAAGGAAGGAAGGAAAGGAAGGCGGGAGAAAGGAAGGAAAGAAGGGAAGGGAAGGAGGAAGGGAGGAAAGAAAGAAGGAAAATACATGGGGAGTGGTAGAAAGAAAGCAATTTTAAATGCATTCTCCAAGCTGCTGTCTGGCTTGGAGAAGTAATTTAAAAAGAGAAATGCCTTCTCCAAGCTGGTCAAAGGAGAGGCAGGGGCTTCAAGAGCCACACAATATGCGTGAAAGACCCTCATGCAGCCGCAGTTTGGCCACCCCTGCTCTAGTCATTGGACCAAAGGGTAGCCAACACCTGATCAGCAATATTTCAGAGGGCGGCCACATGGGGAGCCGTTTTTTCAAGCAAGCTTTGCCATTTCCCCTGTGCACACCGGTGGCAATTCCTGGTACTTTGAAGCTGGTGTGTTTTCTTCTCTGCCGATGCTGTCAATGGACGTAGGAGCGGATGGATGGTTGAGGTGCCGTGTGCTTGGCTTTCAGGTACTGGGTGCCTGTGGAGAACGAGGAAGATGAGGAAAAGAAGAAGGCGAACGGGGCAAAAGGCGCTACCAAAGGGGAGGAAGGAGCTGAGGAGGAAGAGGAGGAGGAAGAGGAGAAGCAGCCTGAGGAGGACTTCCAGTGCGTGGTGTACTTCTGGCAGGGGCGGGAGGCCTCCAACATGGGCTGGTTGACCTTCACCTTCAGCCTCCAGAAGAAATTTGAGAGCCTCTTTCCTGGGAAGTTGGAGGTGGGTGACGCAAAGGGGCCAGGGAGCACTGGACAGCTTGCCTGCTTGGCAGATGGGCACGCTTGGCAGGCGGCACCCTGGAACACCCTGGCTCTGGGGAGATTTGTGCTTTTGGGATCCTCTTCTATGCAGAAAGGTGGCATTTCCTTCATTTGTAGATTAGAGTTGCCCGCTTACTCTTTTTGCACAAAATATCCTAGTTTTGCAGGCCTTGGAAAGGAATTGGGGGCCATGGAGCTATAAAGACTTCCCCTACAGAAATCTGCTGACCACTGGAAATGTGGTCCAGCATCCCCTCAACAGCCACCTTCTGGTTTTTTCTGCCTGGCTTCTGAAATACTAACCGCAGTGATCTAGGCCAGCCTCAGGAGCCACACGTGGTTCCTTCACACATCTTGTGTGGCTCTCAAAGCCCCCACTGCCCTGTTGGCCGGCTTGGAGAAGGCATTTGTCTCTTTCAATCACTTCTCCAAGCCAAACCAGCTGGTGGCTTGGAGAATGCATTTAAAGTAGCTTTCTTTTCACCCCTCCTTTCCTCCCTCCTTTCCTCCCTCCTTTCCTCCCTCGCTCCCTTCCCTCGCTCCCTTCTCCCCTCCCTGCTCTCCAATATCTTGCATTCATTCTATGCAGCTCTTATGTTAAGCAAGTTTGGCTTAACATAATATCTTACTTTTATCCTTAACATAATAGCTTACGTTTATTCTTACATTAAACTTAACTTATGTTAAGTTTGGCTTAACATAAGTTTGGTTTCACAGAATATCTTACATTTTGAGTTAGAGGCACCAGTTTGGTGTAGTGGCTAAGTGCACGGACTCTTATCTGGGAGAACCGGGTTTGATTCCCCACTCCTCCGCTTGCAGCTACTGGAATGGCCTTGGGTCAGCCATAGCCCTGGCAGAGGTTGTCCTTGAAAGGGCAGCTGCTGTGAGAGCCCTCCCATCCCCACCCACCTCACAGGGTGTCTGTTGTGGGGGAGGAAGGTAAAAGGAGTTTGTGAGCCGCTCTGAGACTCTTCGGAGTGGAGGGCAGGATATAAATCCAATATATTCATCTACCTCACAGGGTGTCTGTTGTGGGGGAGGAAGGGAAAGGAGATTGTGAGCCGCTCTGAGACTCTTCGGAGTGGAGGGCGGGATATAAATCCAATATCTTCTTCTACCTCACAGGGTGTCTGTTGGGGGGGAGGAAGGGAAAGGAGATTGTGAGCCGCTCTGAGACTCTTCGGAGTGGAGGGCGGGATAGAAATCCAATATCTTCATCTACCTCACAGGGTGTCTGTTGTGGGGGAGGAAGGTAAAGGAGATTGTGAGCCGCACTGAGACTCTTCGGAGTGGAGGGTTGGGATATAAATCCAATATCTTCATCTACCTCACAGGGTGTTGTGGGGGAGGAAGGGAAAGGAGATTATGAGCTGCTCTGAGACTCTTCAGAGTGGAGGGCGGGATATAAATCCAGTATCTTCTTCTTCTTCTTCTTTATTCTATGCGGCTCTTACGTTAAGCAAGTTTGACCACCCCTGCGTTTCTTATCCCCTGGGTCAGGACCCCAAAGTTTGATATGTGTGCACATAACCGCACAGTGTCTCAAAGGGCCCTCTGGCTGGCCTCTAAAGCAGTGGCCCCCAATCTTTTTGGCACCAGGGAGTGGTTTTGTGAAAGACAATTTTTCCGCGGACCGGTGGGGGGGGGTGGTGCTGGGGTTTTTGCTGCCCCCATGCCCGCACTCTGTCCCTGCCCCCCATGGAGGTCGTTAAATGAGGAGTAGGCAAAGGTCTCTGCCTCACTCCATGGTCCGGTTGCTAACAGGCCACAGGCCGGTACCAGTCCACGGAGCAGGGTCAGCGCCTAGCGCACTGTGTTCTTAGGCAGCGTGCCGGTTCCCTAAGCCTCTTGCTTGCTCTTGGCCAACCGCAGGTCGTCCGCATGACGCAGCAGCAGGAAAACCCCAAGTTCCTCTCCCACTTCAAGCGGAAATTCATCATCCACAAGGGGAAGAGGAAAGCCCGGGATGCCAACCTCCAGCCCAGTCTCTACCACATCCGGACCAACGGAAGTGCCCTCTGCTCCCGGTACGACGCCCTCTCTCTGGATCCGCACGTTCCTCGCGCCTTCTCCCCAAACAGGGTTTTAATTTCCAGCCCAGTTTTTTGAGAGCATTCAACCTTGAATTACGGTGCCTCTGAGCATGGGCAGAGTACTTTTCCTGTTACCCGTACTATAAGATGGGGGGAAACTTGAGGCATTTGCTTTGCATGGAAAATGTTCCCAAGTTCAGTCCCTGTCCAGGGCTACTGGGGGTGGGGTTATATATATATATCCAGCCAGCCCAAGCAGCCCCCGTTGACTGGCTGGCTGCCCGTTCTCCTAATCTAGGGATTGTTATGCAGCTGCACCTCCTATTCAATGGACAAGGAAGGTGGGGAGGAGGAGAAGGGGGAACCCTCAAAAAGGTTCAGGAGCTGTGCTCCTGTGAGCTCCTGCTGAATCTGTGGCCTGTTTATATATACTGGCCATTATTAAGAGGAGAAAAGGATAGGGGCATGGTGACCTTCGGGCGGCTATACTCTCTCAACCTGTCCTACCTCACAGGGTTGTTGTGGGAGGATATCCAGAGGGAACCATTTACACCAGTGCGAACGCTGGAAGAAAGGACAATAAACATAACCGGTTATCTGCTGTCTTTGCCAACAGCAAGCCATGGGATTTGCTTTGTGGGGTAAAGGTGGGGTGGGGTGGGGGTGGGAAGCAGGGTGTGTCTGTGGGGGGTGGGGGAAGCTGGGGGTATCTTGGTCTGGGGTGTGCAGGACTGGGGCTCTTTGTAACCGTTCCCCGGAATCTCTGCTTCTCAGGCCGCCTAAGCAGGTAAGACTCGGTGGAAAGTCTGATAAGTGTTTTCCTTCTGTGGAAAGGGGTTTCCAAAGTGAAGCCAGGGCCGTGCTGAGGGCAGTATTGAGCCTTCTCTCATTTTGGAGGGTTTTTTTTCATAGCTGGACCTCAGCGAGTCTTTGGGAAGGCTCTCCTAGGGGAACCTTCAGGGACTTGAGCCCCGCCTCCTCCTTCTGTGAGGACGTCCTCTCCGGATGCCTCGCGTGCCAGATGTGACTCTTGGCTCTGTTATTTGCAGTGATGCTGGAGGTTAACTCCCTCTCTTCTTCTTTGCAGCTGCATCCAAATCAACACGGACTCCAGTCTTCTGAACTCCGAATTTTGCTTCATCTTGAAGGTAACTCGATCGGGCTGGGCGTCGTCTTCTGACGAAATGAACAAAGACTGGCGGGGCCTGCTGTAAGCCCCGTTTGTTGCCGCCATCCCATTTTCCCAAGGGCCGTGAGTAGGCTAGCCTACTTTGCAGTGCTGCTGTTGGGTGGGAAATACGAGAGAATTGTTGAAAGCTGTTTTGAAGTCCCAGTGCCATGAAAAGTGGAGTATCAATGCCTAAATAAAATCCGTATTTTTCATTCTGCTGTTTCTCAGTCGCGCTCAGGATGGTCCAAGTGGTTCTTCCCGCTGCCTGCTCTTTTTAATCCTTGTAACAACCACCTTGCGAGGTAGGGTCGGCTGGGAGTGAGTGATTGGCCCCAGCCCCCCCAGAAAGTGTCCATGGCTGAGGTTGGATTGGAAGCCACATCCCTACAGTTCTGGTTTCAAAACTTGATCTCTTGGAACGAGTTGATTTGAGAAGCCGAACTGTGCCAGTATCCTTTTTTATTAAAACAATTTTTATCAAAGATTTCAGGTTTTCACGGCTGGCAACATCATTAGGGTTTGTAGAATCTTTCGGGCTCAAGTGCCGTGTTCTACTGGAGAAAGTTTTCCTTCCAGACGTTTCGTTCTCAGCTGCGGAGAACATCCTCAGCGGCGTTGCAGCCGGAGCAGGCGCTCTAACCTTCTTGGCTGCTCTGACCTTCTTGGCTGCTCTGACCTTCTTGGCTTCTTCACTCAATGCACAGCAGCCAAGGGGAGAAAAGGATAGGGGCATGGTGACCTTCGGGTGGCTATACTCTCTCAACCTGTCCTACCTCACAGGGTTGTTGTGTGAGGATATCCAGAGGGAACCACACTTGAGCCCAAAAGATTCTACAAACCCTAAAACAATTTTTATTATTCTGCAACATTTTATAATAGTCGACTATTATTAAATGTTTAATGCCAACACATTGCATTATATTTTCCACCTCCCTCCCCCCCTTTTCGTGACCTCCGGTGCATTTTACTTAAAGTACTAAAAAAATATAAAAGGTAATTTGACATTTTAAGAATCTTCACTAAAAAAAAAGCCCTTATAACTATAGTAAATTAAAAATAAGGAAAAGACCATTAACTATAATTATTATCTATCTTTGTTATTATCCTTATAAGAAAGGTTATATTCCCATAATCGCATTTTTTTCACTGAAGTCCATTTACGTTTTCTCTAGCATTTAACTATTGTCAAAAACCACTCAAATGTCCTTTCACCTTCCATTGTTTTTCAACATACTTCTGAAATTTTCCCCACTCATTTTTGAACTTTTCTGAATCATATTCTTTTAAGCTTCTAGTCAGTTTGTCCACTTCACTCCAAAGCATAGTTTTCATAATCCAGTCCCATTTTTCTGGTATTTTGTCTTGCTTCCACGTCTGCGCATATAACGTTCGTGCAGCTGAAAGCACGTATCAAAGCATTGTTCTGTCTTGTTTCGGAAAACTTTCCATTTGTAATCCCAACAAAAAAGATTTCTGGTGCCTTCTTTATATTATAACCCAAAACCTTTGAAATCTCTTGCTGAATCATTTGCCAAAATTGTTTTGCCATTTCACAAGTCCACCACATGTGGTAGAAAGATCTGGTTTCAAAACTTCATCTCTCGGGGAAGCATTGGAAAACTAGGAGATCTGAGAAGCCGAACTGTGCCAGCATCATATTCCCGCAGTTTTTTCTTGCTGGTATAGTGGGTTCCAAGAAAGACCATGTTTTGAATCCCTGATCTGCTGGGGGTGATGTTGGGTTTTCTCTCTCTCATCGTCAGGGGCCTGGAGACCAAGCCCTTTGAGGAAAGGCTGAGGGGTTTGGGGACGTGCAGTCCAGAGAAGAGAAAGTTGAGGGGGGATGGGATACCTCTCTTGAAGGATCTGAAGGGCTGTGTTACTATACCATACCAAACCTTTAATGGCATAATAGATTCAAATAAAAATACACAGAATATAAAAATTTAAACAGGGCTGAAGGGCTGTCACTTAGCGAAAGAGCGCAAGGAGCTGTTCCTGTTGACAGCAGAGGAGAGGACTCGCAATCGTGGGTTTAAATTAAGGGCAGGAAGGTACTGGCTCAGTATTAGGAAAACTGTTTTTTGACAGTCAGGGGTGGCCAAACTTGCTTAACATAAGAGCCACAGAAAATAAATGTCAGATGTTTGAGAGCCTCAAGACATAAATGTCAGATGTTTGAGAGCTGCAGCGAAGGAAGGAAGGCAGGCAAATGGATGGGGGAAGGAGTAGGAAAGGAGAGGTGGAAAGAAGCAACTTTAATATTAAATGCATTTAATATTAAATGTAAGTGATTTACTGGATAGCCAGTTTGGTGTAGTGGTGAAGTGTGCGGACTCTTATCTGGGAGAACTGGGTTTGATTCCCCACTCCTCCGCTTGCAGCTGCTGGAATGGCCTTTGGGTCAGCCATAGCTTTCACAGGAGTTGTCCTTGAAAGGGCAGCTTCTGTCAGAGCTCTCTCAGCCCTACTCACCTCATGGAGTGTCTGTTGTGGGAGAGGAAGATGAAGGAGATTGTGAGCCGCCCTGAGATTCAGAGTATAGGGCGGGATATAAATCCAATATCTTCTTCTTCTTCTATCTCCTTTTGCTCTATTTATTTGTGGTGCTTTTCAGGTTCCCTTTGAGAGCACCGACAATCAGGGCATTGTCTACACTTGGGTGGGGCGAGCCGCCGACCCGGACGAAGCGAAGCTGGCTGAAGACATCATGAACCATTTGTTCGACGACTCCTATAGCAAACAGGTACGGGGAGGCTTTCCAGGCGCAAGAGGGAGGTCCAGCCAGCCCGCCTGTGTGACTTCTGCCATAATCCAGCAGCGATGTCATTTTTTTCATTTGAACATATGAACCTATGAAGCTGCCTTATACTGAATCAGACCCTCGGTCCATCAAAGTCAGTCTTGTCTTCTCAGACTGGCAGTGGCTCTCCAGGGTCTCAAGCTGAGGCTTTTCACACCTCTTTGCCTGGACCCTTTTTTGGAGATGCCGGGGATTGAACCTGGGACCTTCTGCTTCCCAAGCAGATGCTCTACCACTGAGCCACCGTCCCTCACCTGACTGGCAGCGGCTCTCCAGGGTCTCAAGCGGAGGTTTTTCACACCTCTTTGCCTGGACCCTTTTTTGGAAATGCCAGGGATTGAACCTGGGACCTTCTGCTTCCCAAGCAGATGCTCTACCACTGAGCCACCGTCCCTCACCTGACTGGCAGCGGCTCTCCAGGGTCTCAAGCGGAGGCTTTTCACACCTCTTTGCCTGGACCCTTTTTTGGAGATGCCGGGGATTGAACCTGGGACCTTCTGCTTCCCAAGCAGATGCTCTACCACTGAGCCACCGTCCCTCCCATTTCATTTCATTTGTATCCCGCCCTCCCCACCGAAGCAGGCTCAGGGCGGCTAACAACACTAAATCAATACGTTACGTACAATAATATTTGAAACAATGACTAATTTAGCAATTTAATTAAAATTCTAAAATTAATAAGATTCTAAAATTAATAAAATTAACATCCTGGTGCTATTAAAACAGGTGGTAAATTTCCCTTTTCCCCTTAGCAGTCTCTCTCTTAATCGGAGTAGGCCATCGTAAAAAGGATGGTCTCGCAGGCCCTGCGGAACTGTTCAAAGTCCTGCAGGGCCCGCGTTTCTTCCGGGAGCTGGTTCCATAGGTGTGGAGCCACTACAGAGAAAGCCCGAGTACGGGTACTCTGTAGTTTTACCTCTTTCGGCCCGGGGATAGTCAGCAGGTTCTTCCCTGCTGACCTCAGTGCTCTCTGGGGTTCGTGCGGGGAGAGACGGTCCCTCAGGTAGGCAGGTCCTCGGCCATATAGGACTTATATGTTATAAAGCAGCGAAGGTGGGGCAATGTAATATTTGAGAAAAGAACTGTATGGTAAATTTGGCTTCTACCATAGAGTTATTGCCCAAATACCAGAGTGTCACCCCGATGTCACTTCCAGATCATGTTGGAAGTGATGTAGACGCATTGCTGGAATGTTGAGTGGGCCTCATTTTGGGGGGGGGGGGAATCCTCCCTGTTGGCCAGCTGATCAGCAACGGATAGTGAGCCCTGGTAGCGGGCAGCCCCCACCTCCAATACTCCCTGTGGAGTCTTGTGAGCTTAAATTCTACTCTGTGAGTTCCTGGCATTAAAGTTTATTTATTTATTTTATGATTTATATCCCACCCTTCCCACCAAGTAGCTCAGGGCGGCTTACAACATAGAATCCCACATAAATTAGGTTTAGACATTTAAACAGTTAAATAATTAAAACATTTAAAATATTTAATACATTTAAAACATTAAGAGCAGCAGAAGTCTACTAAGTTGTAGAAGTTGTGAGCTACTGCCATTTTTCCTGTGCTAAGACCAATATGTGGGGAGCTGGTGGCTAAAAAACTGTGAGCTAGCTCACACTAACTCAGCTTAGAGGGAATACTGCCCACCTATGCCAATTTGGTGTAGTGTGCGGACTCTTATCTGGGAGAACCGGGTTTGATTCCCCACTCCTTCTCTCACAGCTGCTGGAATGGCCTTGGGTCAGCCAGAGCTCTCTTATCTGGGAGAACCGGGTTTGATTCCCCACTCCTCCACTGGCAGCTGCTGGAATGGCCTTGGGTCAGCCATAGCTCTCTTATCTGGGAGAACTGGGTTTGATTCTCCACTCCCCCACTTGCAGCTGCTGAAATGGCCTTGCGTCAGCCATAGCTCTCTTATCTGGGAGAACCAGGTTTGATTCCCCCCTCCTCCACTTGCACCTGCTGGAATGGCCCTGGGTCAGCCCTAGCTCTCTTATCTGGGAAAACCGGGTTTGATTGCCCACTCCTCCACTTGCACCTGCTGGAATGACCTTGGGTCAGCCAGAGCTCTCTTATCTGGGAGAACCAGGTTTGATTCCCCACTCCTCCACTTGCAACTGCTGGAATGGCCCTGGGTCAGCCCTAGCTCTCTTATCTGGGAGAACCAGGTTTGATTCCCCCCTCCTCCACTTGCACCTGCTGGAATGGCCCTGGGTCAGCCCTAGCTCTCTTATCTGGGAAAACCGGGTTTGATTGCCCACTCCTCCACTTGCACCTGCTGGAATGACCTTGGGTCAGCCAGAGCTCTCTTATCTGGGAGAACCAGGTTTGATTCCCCACTCCTCCACTTGCAGCTGCTGGAATGGCCTTGGGTCAGCCAGAGCTCTCTTATCTGGGTGAACCAGGTTTGATTCCCCATTCCTCCACTTGCAGCTGCTGGAAAGGCCTTGGGTCAGCCAGAGCTCTCTTATCTGGGAGAACCGGGTTGGATTCCCCCCTCCTCCACTTGCAGCTGCTGGAATGGCCTTGGGTCAGCCAGAGCTCTCTTATCTGGGAGAACCAGGTTTGATTCCCCACTCCTCCACTTGCAGCTGCTGGAATGGCCTTGGGTCAGCCAGAGCTCTCTTATCTGGGAGAACCAGGTTTGATTCCCCACTCCTCCACTTGCAGCTGCTGGAATGGCCTTGGGTCAGCCAGAGCTCTCTTATCTAGGAGAACCGGGTTTGATTCCCCACTCCTCCACCTGCAGCTGCTGGAATGGCCTTGGGTCAGCCATAGCTCTCTTATCTGGGAGAACCGGGTTTGATTCCCCCCTCCTCCACTTGCACCTGCTGGAATGGCCTTGGGTCAGCCATAGCTCTCTTATCTGGGAGAACCGGGTTTGATTCCCCCCTCCTCCACTTGCACCTGCTGGAAAGGCCTTGGGTCAGCCAGAGCTCTCTTATCTGGGAGAACCGGGTTTGATTCCCCCCTCCTCCGCTTGCAGCTGCTGGAATGGCCTTGGGTCAGCCAGAGCTCTCTTATCTGGGAGAACCGGGTTTGATTCCCCCCTCCTCCCCTTGCACCTGCTGGAAAGGCCTTGGGTCAGCCAGAGCTCTCTTATCTGGGAGAACCGGGTTTGATTCCCCCCTCCTCCGCTTGCAGCTGCTGGAATGGCCTTGGGTCAGCCAGAGCTCTCTTATCTGGGAGAACCAGGTTTGATTCCCCCCTCCTCCGCTTGCAGCTGCTGGAAGGGCCTTGGGTCAGCCAGAGCTCTCTTATCTGGGAGAACCGGGTTTGATTCCCCCCTCCTCCGCTTGCAGCTGCTGGAATGGCCTTGGGTCAGCCAGAGCTCTCTTATCTGGGAGAACCGGGTTTGATTCCCCCCTCCTCCGCTTGCAGCTGCTGGAATGGCCTTGGGTCAGCCAGAGCTCTCTTATCTGGGAGAACCAGGTTTGATTCCCCTCTCCTCCACTTGCACCTGCTAGCATGGTCTTGGGTCAGCCAGAGCTCTCGCAGGAGTTGTCCTTGAAAGGGCAGCTGCTGTGAGAGTCCTCTCAGCCCCACCCACCTCACAGGGTGTCTGTTGTGGGGGGGAGAAGATACAGGAGATCGTAATCCACTCTTGAGACTCTGATTCAGAGAGAACGGCAGGGTATAAATCTGCAGTCGTCGTCTTCTTCTCTACCAGGGCACTGGCAACTGTTCTCAGTTACAAGGTGGCCTGAGCCATTGAGCTCAAAAGCAAGGCAACCCTGGGAATGCCCTTTGATTAGTAAGTTTTGGAAGCAAATAATCCCTATAATAGAACAAATAATCAATCATCAAATCCCTTTTTCACCTGAATCAGTTCTATGGTCATTGAAAGACGTACCAAAGGATAAAGCTGAATTAACCACAATACTCTTATTGGCTGCAAAACTATTAATTGGAGAGCCAGTTTGGTGTAGTGGTGAAGTGTGCGGACTCTTATCTGGGAGAACCGGGTTGGATTCCCCCACTCCTCCACTTGCAGCTGCTGGAATGGCCTGGGGTCAGCCAGAGCTCTGGCAGAGGTTGTCCTTGAAAGGGCAGCTGCTGTGAGAGCCCTCTCCAGCCCCACCCACCTCACGGGGTGTCTGTTGTGGGGGAGGAAGGGAAAGGAGATTGTAGGCCGCTCTGAGACTCTGTCCTTGAAAGGGCAGCTGCTGTGAGAACCCTCTCCAGCCCCACCCACCTCACAGGGTGTTTGTTGTGGGGGAGGAAGGTAAAGGAGATTGTGAGCCGCTCTGAGACTCTTCGGAGTGGAGGGCGGGATATAAATCCAATATCTTCTTCTTCATCTTCTTGTAACAGAAGAAGACTTTGCTGATTTTGTATTCTAATGACTACTTGCTGGCTGAATATTGTAAGCTGAGAATTTTTCTTAATAAAATTTGAAAAGTTAAAAAAACACACAAAAAAAGCGAGCCAACCCAAGATGGGCACAGCTTTCATTCCACCTACCCCCTCTGGTTCCATCCGCCCCAAACAGCCAATGTGCTTCTTATCTGGTTGCAGGTGATCAACGAAGGGGAGGAGCCAGAAAACTTCTTCTGGGTCGGCATTGGAACACAGAAGCCATATGACGGAGATGCTGAGTACATGAAGTACTCCCGCCTCTTCCGGTGAGAGCTGGTTCTTCCACGGCTGCTTTTCTCTACCCTGGTCTTTGTGATTCCTCTTTGTCCACCGGACATTTTAAAGAATTTTTGTTTCTTCTAGGTAGGGACTGAGCATTCCTAGACACAGCAGAGAAGCGAAACCTCTTTGTAGGACTGATTTGGGGCAGTTGTGGGATCTCTTTCTTGTTTTGCGAGACTGGTCCCAGAAAGTAGGAGGGAGGGAGCTGTAGGCAAGGCCCTGGCTGATACAATTTTGCTTTTTCGGGAAGGACAAATTTGCTGTAAGATGAAGCAAGACAAGAAAAGATTTATGCACATTGGGGCCAAAAATCCCAGCTGCAAATACAAGTTGATGGGGTGTGAACTGGCAGAGACTGACCAAGATCTTGGGGTCGTGATAGATCACTCACTGAAAATGTCAAGACAGTGTGCGGTTGCAATAGAAAAGGCCAACGCCATGCTGGGTATTATTAGGAAGGGAATTGAAAACAAATCAGCCAGTATCATGATGCCCCTGTATAAATCGATGGTGCGGTCTCATTTGGAGTACTGTGTGCAATTCTGGTCACTGCACCTCAAAAAGGATATTATTGCACTGGAAAAAGTGCGGAAAAGGGCAACTAGAATGATTACAGGTTTGAGACACTTTCCCTATGAAGAAAGGTTAAAACGCTTGGGGCTCTTTAGCTTGGAGAAACGTCGCTTGTGGGGTGACATGATAGAGGTTTACAAGATTATGCATGGGATGGAGAAAGTAGAGAAGGAAGTCCTTTTCTCCCTTTCTCACAATACAAGAACTCGTGGGCATTCGATGAAATTGCTGAGCAGTCGGGTTAGAACGGATAAAAGGAGGTACTTCTTCACCCAATGGGTGATTAACATGTGGAATTCACTGCCACAGGAGGTGGTGGCGGCTACAGGCATAGCCAGCTTCAAGAGGGGTTAGATAAAAATATGGAGCAGAGGTCCATCAGTGGCTATTAGCCACAGTGTGTATATATATGTATATATATGTATATATATATATGTATATATAAATAAATTTTTGGCCACTGTGTGATACAGAGTGATGGACAGGATGGGCCATTGACCTGATCCAACATGGCTTCTCTCATGTTCTTAGGTCTGGGGCAGTGATGCTCTGTATTCTCGGTGTTTGGGGAGGGCAACAGGGTGAGGGCTTCTGGTGTCCTGGCTCCACTGATGGACCTCCTGATGGCATGTGGGTTTTTTGGCCACTGTGTGACACAGAGTGTTGGACGGGATGGGCCGTTGGCCAGATCCAACATGGCTTCTCTTATGTTCTTATTCATTTAGTTTATACTCTGTCCTTCTCCACCAACGGGGACCCAACGTGTGTGGGTGGGGGGAGGTATTTGTGAATTTCCTGCATTGTGCAGGGGATTGCACTACATGACCCTGGAGGTCCCTTCCAACTCTAGGATTGCGATCGCATACACTAAATAATGCACTTTCAATGAACTGGATTTTGCCGGTTCACACCGTAAAATGCAGTCGGAAAGTGGATCGAAAGGGCATCACTGAGCGTGTGTGATCACAGTAAATGATCCTATAATTCATTCGCCTCTCCTCCACTGTCCTCGCGACAACCCTGTGAGGTAGGCGATGGCTGAGAACATGTGAGTCATGCTGTGAGCAGTGAGTTTTCATGGCAGAGTGAAGATTCGAACCTGGGTCACTCAGATCCTTGTCTTGTGCTTAAACCGCTTCTGCATGCTGCTTCTCAGATATTCTTAAGATACGGCAGTAATACATGCCACATTTTGTGGCTTTCCTCAGGTGGCCTGCTAAAATATCTCCGTACCTGAGCAAGCTTTTTGGTTAAAGCCCATTTCAGAAGTTTGTAGCTCCTAGCACACACTATTGTTTCATCTATACCCCATTTTTCTACCCAGAGTAGCCCTCCAAGTAGCTTGGGTTTATTCTCTTTTCTTCCCTTTTAGCCTCACAGCCAGTCTGCAAGGTAGGCAAGGCTGACAGCATGGGACCGTCCCTTGACCATCTAGTGAGCTTTCACAGCACAGCAGTGGTTTCAGTCTGGGTCTCCTAAAGCCTAAACCAGGGGTGTCAAAACATGGTGCCCAGAGGCCGAATCAGGCCTCTGGAGGGCTCCTATCATGCCCCCGAGCAACTGGCTGTCATCTGCTTCCTTCTCGCTCTCTCCTGCTTCCTTCTGCATCACAGCTTACTTTGCAAGGCTTGCTCAATCACACAGGAACTACAGAGCAAAGCCTCTATTTTCTCCATTGGCTGAGGGTCCTCCCTTAGGAGGAAGGGAGGAGGGAGAGCTCGCTTTGCCAGGCGCTCTCAATCGCCCAGCAGAGCTACTGAGCCATTGTTCTAAGATGAGTTTCCTAAACCAATCCTAAACCAAGATTTTAGTATTTGGGTCATAATTATTTCATTTAATTGGGTTATTTAACCCTCTTACATTCAGCAACGTAATTTTGTAATTGAAAGACTACGGCTGTTTCTACACTTGACAGAAGATCCTCTCTCAGTGCACACTTAAAATGTTTATCTACATTGCATACTGCCGTCACTTCTGTCTTGCTTTGCATTATCTTAAGTCATCTACACTCATTTTCTTGAATTGGCACTGAAAGTGGTTTCACCCCAGAGTTGTTCCTCATTTTACAAGAGTACTTTTGAACAGGAGTTTTCTGCAGGCAGATTCGATGCTCTTTCCTTCTATTGGCTGAGGCTCCTCCCCCTCCTGGGGAGGGAGGGAAAGAGCCTTTGTCCAGTTTTCCTTTGCCCCGTTTTCTGAATCACATGGGAGTGATTTTAAAAAAAGCACCCTTAAGTCCAATGAATGCGTATGTTTTAAGCATGTTTTATTTTAAGGGTTTTTTTTTTAAAAAAAATATTTAATCGTGTTTGTCTGTGTCCTTTATCAAGTTTATATCTCTTGCTACCTAATCTTAAATAGGTGCACACATGGCCTGGCCCAACACGGCCCCGCCCGACAAAATCTCATTTATGTAAGTTCCGCCCGACACCCCGGGCTCCTCCCCAAGCTGCGGAGACAGCGATAAATACCCTCCCTTAACGCGCGCTCGTTTGGCTCCTCCTCCTACCCAGGTGCTCCAATGAAAAGGGCTATTTTGCCGTGTCCGAAAAATGCTCCGACTTCTGCCAAGATGACCTCGCCGATGATGACATCATGTTATTGGACAATGGGCGGGAGGTGAGTTCGAGGCCACCCCTGGAGTCTTGGGTGCAGGTCCCAGAGGCCTCGCTTCACGGAGGATGTGGGCAGAACGGAGCGGGTACAGAGGAGAGCGACGAGGCTGATCAGGGGCCTGGAGACCCGGAAGCCCTAGGAGGAAAGGCCGAGGGGCTTGGGAGCGTTCAGTCTGGAGAAGAAGAGGTTGAGGGGGGACGTAACTGCTTTCTTGAAGGATGTGAAGGGCCGTCACTTAGCGGAAGGCGGGGAGCTGTCCCTGCTGGCAGCGGAGGGGAGGACTCACAATAATTGATTTAAATGAAGGGTGGGAAGGTATCGGCCAAACTTGCTTAACGTAGAGCCACCTGGAATAAACATCAGATGCTTGAGAGCCTCAAGACAGGGAGGGAGGGAGAGGTGGAAAGAAAGCAACTTTAACTATTAAATGCCTTCTCCAAGCTGCTGGCTGACTTGGTTTGGAGAAGTGGGGCTCCATGGGGTGTCGGGGGCTCCAAGAACCCGCAGTCTGGCCACCCCTGCTCTAGACTGATCCTGCATTGAGCAGAGGGTTGGACTAGATGGCCTCTAGGATCCCTTCCAACTCTGTGATTCTGTTTTATGGGGTGGGAAAGGTGGTGGTGGTGGGGAGCAGAGAGAAATAGCCAGTGCTGGGTGGGCTAGAGGAGAAAGGAAAAAGTCATAGAGGAAATAGAACCCTTTTTCTTATGGGTCTACCATGTTTTTATTTTTTACAACTCTGCCCTACAGGTGTACATGTGGGTCGGAACACAAACTAGCCAAGTGGAGATCAAACTCAGCCTTAAGGCTTGCCAGGTAAGAATCCGGCCGGGAGCTCCACTTTTGCTGCCCTCCCCCGTGAAGGTTGTTTCAAGCAGCTTCATTCGCAGAGTTTAAGAGAAGAAGAAGACTGCAGATTTATATCCCGCCCTTCTCTCTGAATCACACGCAAGAGCGGCTTACAATCTCCTGTATCTTCTCCCCCCACAACAGACACCCTGAGAGGGCTCTTACAGCAGCTGCCCTTTGAAGGACAACCTCTGCCAGAGCTATGGCTGACCCAAGGCCATTCCAGCAGCTGCAAGTGGAGGAGGGGGGAATCAAACCCGGTTCTCCCAGATAAGAGTCTGCACACTTCACCACTACACCAGACTGGCTTATTTTTCAGTACAGTTTCATGAGAGCCAGCATGGTGAAGTAGTTAATGTGCAGGATTAGGATCTGAGAGACACTAGTTCGAATTCCCCAGTCTGCCATGGAAGCTTGCTGGGCGACCATGGGCCAGTCACACGCTCCCAGCCGCACATAACCTCACAGGGTGGTTAGGATAAAAATGGAGGAGTGGCGAATTATCGTAAGCTGCTTCGGGTCTGTATTGGAGAGGAGGGGGGGGGGGACAAATGAAGCAAATAAAGACTCTAAAGCCAGAAACCAAACGGCAGCTTTTCAGCTGAGCAAAGTTGGTTCCAGCAGAAGCCCCCGTGCCTCTGACCTCAGTTTGCTTGCAAAGGAATTTCGGCCCGATCGATCATAACCAAAATCGCAGGGAGGAAAAAAAAATCTGAGCGGGGGAAGAGAGTCGCGTTGTGAATCATGAGGCGGCAGGTGATTTCTGTTCTGCTTTGCTACAACGGATGCTGCTGTTTGGCAATCTTGAGCCTAGATTCGAGTTCAAATCCTCCTTCCACCAAAAAAACTTGCAAATAGATGCCCGTGGGCCCAGTGATGGAAGCTGCAAAGGGTATTTCTTGACACCCCGCCTTTCTCACCAGTGCAGAGCCACGGCAGCCTTTCACGGTTCTCTCCTCTTCCCTGTTTTATCCTCACGACGACCCTGTGAGGCAGGCTAGGCTGGGAGACAGCGACTAGCTTAGCAGACTTCTGTGGCAGATGGGGGATTCGAACCAGATCTTAATCCAGCGCTTTAACCACAACACCACACTTTCTCTCTAAGCGTATAACATTGGGGGCAGGGAATCCATGTATACCACCTTGCTCTCCATGGAAGATAGGTGACATAAAGATGGGGGGGGGGAGGAAGCAGAGATATCCGGGGGGGGCAGAGACCCCCAGCTGTTGCTTGGGATCCTGACCATTTCACCTGCCACCTCATGAGTCATAACATGACTCTCTCCCCCGCTCAGATTGTGGCTTCTGAGAGCCAGTTTGGTGTAGTGGTTAAGTGCGCGGATTCTTATCTGGGAGAACCGGGTTTGATTCCCCACTCCTCCACTTGCACCTGCTGGAATGGCCTTGAGTCAGCCAGAGCTCTGGCAGAGGTTGTCCTTGAAAGGGCAGCTTCTGGGAGAGCTCTCTCAGCCCCACCCATCTTAAAGGGTGTCTGTTGAGGGGGGGGGAATAAAGGAGATTGTAGACTGCTCTGAGACCCTGATTCAGAGAGAAGGGCAGGGTATAAATCTATGGCCTTCTTCTTCAAGAGAAGTTCTCATCTCTCTCAGCCCCACCTACCTCACAGGGTGTCTGTTGTGGGGGAAGAAGATAAAGGAAATTGTAGACCGCTCTGAGACTCTGATTCAGAGAAAAAGGCGGGATATAAATCTATGGTCTTCTTCAAGAGAAGTTCTCATTTCTCTCAGCCCCACCGACCTCACAGGGTGTCTGTTGTGGGGGAAGAAGATAAAGGGGATTGTGAGCCACTCTGAGATTTAGAGTGGAGGGCGGGATATAAATCCAGTATCATCTTCTTCTGCCTGCACCCTGACCATCATCTGACGTTTCCTTTCACAGGTCTACATCCAACACATGCGCTCCAAGGACTCTTCCCGTCCCCGAAAACTCCGCCTCGTCCGGAAAGGGAACGAGCCGCCCGCCTTCACCCGCTGTTTCCACGCCTGGAGTGTCTTCCGCAAACCACCGGCCTGAGGAGGCGAGCAGAAGGGAACTTCCACCGGGGCGGTGGACTTTGGGGTGGGATGTGTGTTTGACACGGGGAAGCCAGTTTATTTAAACCACAAATTAGACACTGTTAGGAGGCAAGGCTCGCTCTAGGCCTCTCCTCTTTAAAGGGAAACCATCTGAAACGAAATTATTCCCCCCTTTCTCCCTCTTGCCATTTTTGCCTGGTGTAAGGAAGTCGGTATTGCTTGGGAATTTTTGTGTGTGTTACAAAGGCATTTTGAAGCAAGGGAAAAGGGAAGGGGTGTAAAGCTGGAACCAGCACCTCAACTTTTTATATATCTATCTATATAGAAGCTTGGCTTTTTATTCTGCACAGAACACAGGCTTGGCTTTTATTCTGTTCCCAAGACCCTTGCTTTTGGGGGTGGAAAATGGGGCATCGTTGGTTCTGGGGAGAGCGTAGCTGTGCATTCCCCCCACAGAAAATAACCTTCCCGCTCACCCCTTGTGAAATTCACTGCAGTCGGGTGTATTGGAGGGGGGCAGTTTATATTTCTGTAGTGGTGCTAAAGGAAAACACAGGTGAACATTTCTTTTCAAGCTGCCCGAAGGGGCTAGTCCTCATGAGGGCGGTGCTGAAGAAAATGGCCATTTTTTTTTTCCAAATGGCTGTATAAACTATTGCCTTCTGCCGCACTAACGTGGGCAGCAGGGAAGATGAAGATTAACAAGGGAAAGTGTTCATGGTTGTCCGTTTGGCTTTCGGGCTTGGCGAGAAGGAGTTCGCGTACCTAGCAGGACTGGGCTAGAGAAGAAAGACAAAGCGGAGACTTCCTCTGTTACACTCCCTTTATAAAACAGGGTCACTTGCAAATGGGCGTGGCTCTCTCTGTTAATCACTCTTCGTGGTATGCTGTCACACCGGTTCAGCCTTAGCCTACTGAAAGAACAAACCCCCGGTGGTCTGGTCCAACAGAGCGGTGCATCTTTCAACAGTGCCACAAAAAAATCTGGTGGGGCGGCTGCCCTTTTCCCTCCTCCCACCCAGCAGGGGGGAGCAGGTTCCTTCCCCCTGCCGATTTGCTACCTGTAGCCCGCTCTGCGATGAATGTCGTTTTGGGAATTGGAGGCTGCAGGCGTAGCTGTTTGGATAAAGGACTCGGTTTCTGTGCCTGCGAATGTCGCCACATGGGCAACACCCTGGCATGCAGCCCTCAATTTCTCTTAAGGGGGGGGGTCTGGCTCAGCTGTGGGGGGAGTCAAAGTGCCCAGTAGCAGTTTTTAAATGCCTTCTCTCCCACCGCTTGGCTATTCCCTCTCTCCCAGGCACTGAATGCCTACCCTTCAAAATCCACATTGAATGTCCAGCTATGCAGCAAGGGGGGAAAACCCAGAAATTTGAGGGCAGGTTCTAAGGGCAGCCAAACTGTCAGCCTGTCGGACGCGACTCCCCAGCTGAGCACAGCTGCTGGCCAAAAACCTGGTTTGCAATGCCTCTCTCCCCTAATTTGGCCCGTGCCAGCGGGCTATAGAACAAATTGTACGCGAGACTTCAGTGACAGAGCACCGGATCAGCTTTTTGGACAGGCCAAACCCTCCCTCTTTCGGAGGAGACACCCACCTCTGAACTGTTCTTCCAGCAAAGAGTGTTTTTGCAAGAACTTTACCTCACCGCGGTGGCGGGCGTTTCTCTGGGCACAATGTTCACCCTTTGAGCGACCCGGCAGGTGCTCGCTCAGATGCCGGGACTGCATGCTTTTGCACCGCACCAATAAAGTGCAATCTTCACTGAATACCACCCTCCAGACGGTGCTGTTGTTCTTTCATATCTTACTGTTCTTTTGTCTTCAGGGTCTTTCACAGATGGAGCTCTAACTCTCTCAGAGGCTCTCAAGAGAGCGGAGCTCCACTGTAATAGCTGTTGATCTCCAGGTACCACCTGAAGGTTGGCAACACTAAAGGCCATCTCCACCTGCGGGGCCTGGTGTCCCTCTCTCAACAGGAAGACTCAAAACTTGGCTTACAGCGAGGAAGTCTTCAAAGACGCCATGAATACTGTGTAACAATCCCACATTCCCAGAGAGCCAGCGAGACAGACTTTAGATATTAAATGCTTTATTTTTTCCATTATTAAAAACCAGTATTAATAACTAAACAATGCTAAATCCATCGTGATCTTGAACAAAAAAAAAAAACATCCCAGGGGGTGCATTCTACCGGGGAAAAACTATCCCTCTCCCTCCCACCCACAATTAAGTCTGGCCAAAAAAGAAAGGGGGGTGAATTAAGACACGCAATGGCACATTTCAGCTATGGGGGTTCTTCTGCCGTCATTTGTACACTCATACCAAGCGACACATGCACGCACAGAGCAGGTGATCGAGTCGTACCGAAATATCCTCGTGAGGAATTTCTTGTGAGGTGTTTGCAATTGCTCAACACACACCACCCAAAAAACCCCCAGTATTTGCATCCTCCTAACGAAACCCTCAAGTAGTCTTGAAACAAAAAATGTCGACGGTGGGGCACAAAACCTGCCCGAAAAGGAAAGCCCTGACTCCGAAAACTGGGAGTCCTAGGAGACCGTACCTTGTGCCTTTTTGTATTTGGGTTTATGCTGGGTCAGGAAAGGAGAAACAGGAAAGCGGGGGGGTGGTTTGAAGCGAAGGGCGAAAACTGTGAGAAAAAGCCCTTTGTGAACTTGAAAGCCACTGTGGCAAGACGCACTGTGAGAGCGTGGCTCTCCACGTGGGAAGGAAATACACAACTGCATAATGCTCAGCTTAGAGCACTGTGTTTCCATGCTCTGTACGCAACTCACCAAGCGGTCTTTGCGTCTGCACAATTGAGTGAGTTACAAAGAACAATACTAGGACAAAGAAAAAAAATCAACTTTCAATGAAAAGACACCTGGTTTTAACTGCCATATTAATTGGAACTCAGTAGCCAATTCAGAGGGTGAAGAGTGGAGAAATTTGAAGTTTTTCATCAAATACCTCAGATCAAAACCTGCCAAAGCGGCCTTGAAAACTTACAGTATCTCTGGATTCAGGACGGGGGTGGGGAGTGAATAGACGGGTTTTACCCAGAAGCCACTGAAACAGTGACAAAGGTTCAACAGCAGCCACTCTCTGGTGCCGGGTTTCAGAAGGTGCATGTTCCATGGTTTCTGCCTTCAAAATTCATGGGCACAAAAAACCAAAGGCAGTTTAGAAGAGAGGGAGAATTTGCTTACTTGGTGTCAAGACCACGGGGACGCTGAAGTTTTGGAGGCAACTGGGGGAGCGAGTTCAAATGTCCCCCACCCCGGTGGGAGAGAAATCTGATACGGTGCGATGGATGGGTGTCGTGCAAATCTGTTCTGTCTTGCTCAAGACTTACCGTGCAGTTGTACCGCCTTAGACACACACACACACACAAAAGACCGCTGAACAAGTTGTTCTTGCCGAGGGGTTGAAAAGAAAAAGAAAGGTCAGACAGGCATCCTTCTTCAAGTCAGGCCTCGACCGAGGCGTTCCCCGTTAGTTGCAAGTGAGCAGAAAGGCTTGGGCCGCTTACTCGAGGGTTGGTTTTTCTCAGCCAGCCAGGTTAGAAAGGGAGCTAGATACCAGAGGAAGGGGGGAAAGGGTCTAGAGTTAAGCAGTTAGAAATGGGTAAGAGAAACGGCAAGTATGTAAACATTCCCCACGCGAGCGACGGGGTCAGCCAGCAAAATGAACCAATGTCCGTCTGCCAGATCGTGGAGGCATCGGGGAATTATCTGGCGTACCAGGCAGCAAAAAAAGAAAACCATCAACAGTTGTTTTAAAGTCCCTTTTTCTCCCCCCTCAAAAAAAGTCTGATGCTGATGCTTTACCGATCAGTCGATACCTTCTCCCCGGGGTTTTGACGCTAAGCACAATCCCCTCTCTCACACGCCATGCTGTTCCCCATCCATCACCCCGCGTGTCAGTTTTAAGAGTTTTAGTGTTTGCGAAATGGAAGAGAAAGGGGAGGGGGGGAGAAACCCCTGGTCCCGGAGAAAATGGCACACTTTTCTTTAGAAGATGAGAAATACCGAGGAAGATTCGGGTGTCTTGTTTTCAGTCCGGGTGTTAGAAAAAAAACATGACGAGTCTTTGCAAAACCCCCCCCCCCAAAAAAAGTTGCAGAGAAGGGTGATCGGAAGGTGGGGGGAGAGGGCTGATAGCCCAAATCTGAACAAGTCCAGTCTTATGTCCGTGACGTGGTGGAGGGGAGGGGTCCAAGTACTGCGCACTGTCCCTGGAAAGGAAACAGAACCATGAGCAAAACAGCTACAAATTCAAAGCAGACGATTGTGTGCCAAGGAATGACACATTCTGCAGAGTAAGGAGTAAGTGAAGAAGAAGATGATATTGGATTTGTATCCCGCCCTCCACTCCGAAGAGTCTCAGAGCGGCTCACAATCTCCTTTACCTTCCTCCCCCACAACAGACACCCTGTGAGGTGGGTGAAGCTGGAGAGGGCTCTCACAGCAGCTGCCCTTTCAAGGACAACCTCTGCCAGAACTATGGCTGACCCAAGGCCATTCCAGCAGGTGCAAATGGAGGAGTGGGGAATCAAAACCAGTTCTCCCAGATAAGAGAGCTATGGCTGACCCAAGGGCATTCCAGCAGGTGCAAGTGGAGGAGTGGGGAATCAAACCCGGTTCTCCCAGATAAGAGAGCTCTGGCTGACCCAAGGCCATTCCAGCAGCTGCAAGTGGAGGAGTGGGGAATCAAACCCAGTTCTCCCAGATAAGAGAGCTATGGCTGACCCAAGGCCATTCCAGCAGGTGCAAGTGGAGGAGTGGGGAATCAAACCCGGTTCTCCCAGATAAGAGTCCGCACACTTAACCACTACACCAAACTGGCTCTCCAGTGCCATAATTGTTCTATTTGCTCCAGCACTTTGGAGATAAAAGAGATTACCATTAATAATTTTACATCACATTTCAGCTGTCACATTTCAGTTCCTGCAACACGTCAAAAATAATTTACATGTTGCTCTGTCCATGTTTTAAATATTACGTCAGGTCCAGTATGAGAAGTCTTAGGGCTTGCTTCCCGGAACATGGGTCCCAGTTTATTGTGCAACGTTGTGTCAATTTCCAACATTCAGCTGGTGACATTAAATGTGCAGTAGCGTACGCCCTTAAAGGACATCGATACAATGTAGAGAATGCCTCAAGGATTTTGTTACAAAAAGAAGCGTTCTTCATACACAAATTCCGTACCATGCCTCCGTTGGGTCTAAATGCTTTGTTGGATTTATCTGTGTTTATTTGAGATTTTTGTTCGTGGTTTGTATGAATGTAACTGACCACACCTGTTGGTGTTCATTTAATGCATTGTGGGAAGCCCGAATTTTGAGAACCCATTACGTGCAAACTGTGAATGAAGCATTAGCAAATGAGAGCAGAAGCCTTAGCACGGGGTAAGAGCTTTTTGGTTGACTCTTTTGTATGATTTAATGTGTATAATTTGGTGTTTGCATTACTGTGCGGTAATATCAGTTCCCAGTGATAATTGCGGCTGTGACGGAACGGCCCTGGTTTGCCTGCCAGACCCCGTTCCCCTTTTTGGAGGGAGCTATTTCTCCTCCGGCCACTTGGGCTCGCTGCCACCACCTGCTCCGTCTAGGGGTTCGGCTTGAGAGGAACAGGACTCCCAATCCCCCTCTCCAGCTCTGAGGCCAGGCCTCAAGGTCCTCTGCCACCCTGTACTTGGGTATCACAGAGACCACAGCACTTCTTCAGGGAACCCCTGGAGGATTGGCACCTTATCCAACGGCATGCCTTCCCCCTTTCCCCGGGGCCCCCTTCATAAAGCAGCGTGGTCTAAAGCGGTTGGGGATCTATGTGGTACAAAGTTTGACTGCCAGGATTCAAAACAGTAAAAATATTTAATTAGAAGAGAAAAAGAAAAGAAAGAAAAAAAACCAAAAGCAGTTGCATGTAAAAGTTTAGCACAGCACCCAAACAGCAACCAGAAGGACAAATAAAAGGTGGATTTAAATGTATCCTCCCCATAGTAGAAGTCTATATGAAACACGACAATAGCCGGAATCGTGTCGCCGCCGCACCGGTTGAATTGAGGACGGGCTGCCTTAAGAACATCGTTATACAGCATGTTTACACGGTATCACCTGTGTTTGGAAGTTATCAACTCAGCAAGGACTGGTACCATTTATTTCAAGCATCCAGGATTGGATTATTCTTTGATTTGCATGAACTATATCAGAATTGGGACTATTAATGTGAAGAAAGCATTGTGTGAATTGTCTGAAAAACGAATGACGAATATATGTAAATGAAGGCGTGTAAGCATAAGTTTTATTTCCTGTTTCCCACCTGGCGATCGGCAACCCTATTTTAATGCCAGTGGCTCACAAAGTAGAATTTTTGCACAGCAGACTCCGCAGCTTAGAGAGAGCATTGCTGACCCCTGCCTGTTTTTGGCTATTTCTCCAGGTGTTTCCTTAAAGCCTAGAACAGGGGTCTCCAACCAGATGCCCAGGGTGTCTTGCCCAGCAGGTCCACTGGAGATCTGATTGGCTGTGCAGAGTTTTCAAAAACTTGCTTCAGATACAGCTTCTACTACAGGGCAAAAATCTTCACTGTTATACTGTTAAAAATATGTTTGTTTTAAAAGGCATCTTGTTAAAAAGGGTTCCTCCCTGAGACACTGAAGAATTACTTAGAGCAGGGGTGTCCAACATGTGGCTGGGGGCCAAATTAGGCCCCCAGAGGGCTCCTATCAGGGCCCCCGAGCAACTGGCTCTTGTCTGCTTCCTTCTCCCTCTCTCTTGCTTCCTTCTGCATCACAGCTTGCTTTGCCAGGCTTGCTCAGTCGCACAGGAGCTACAGAGCAAAACCTCTATTTTCTCCATTGGTTGAGGCTCCCCTAGGGAGGGAGGGAAAGAGCCAGAACTTCCTTTGCCCAGTTCCCTGGATCCCATGGGAGAACTACAAAGAAAGCACCTTTAAGACCAACAAGTGCTAATGTTTTTTAAAAGGTAGTCCCCTGTGCAAGCACCAGTCGCTTCCGACTCTGGGGTGACGTCGCACATATTTTATTTTAAGGTTGCTGGTTTTTGGGTTGTTGTTTTTTTTTTTTTAAACCCTTTAGTTGTGTTTGTCTGTGTCCTTTAAAAAGTTTATATCTCTGCCACCTAATCTTAAATAGGTACACATATGGCCCGGTCCGAAATGGCCCGGCCCGGCCCAACAAGGTCACAGTTATGTCACATCCAGCCCTCATAACAAATGAGTTTGACACCCCTGTTTTAGATCTATGACTAACCTCAGTGCTTGACAACTCACCCCAAAGGTAACTGTGACCGAAATGACACGGAAAATAGACAACATTTATTACATCGAAGAACAAGTGAAAAAAGCAAAAAAAGTCCAGCGATCAGAAGTTCCATTCGTAATGATTCCGTAGAGCATTTGCCTCTAAGAAGAGAAGTTTTGAGATGACTGGCTTCCATAAGCTTATGTATGGGAACTATGTCTTAATTGATTGTTAGAAAATTACTTTGTAATCCCCTTGCCTGAAGAAATTTTGAAACAGGAAGTGGAATACTGGCTGCCCTGTTGGCATGGGATATATGAAATTGGAACTTGACTTGACTGGAATCTACAGAATCATTATGAATGGAACTTCTAACAATTGGACTGTTATTGCATTCTTCACCTGTTCTTCGATGTAATAAACATCTATTTTCCATGTAATTTCGGTCACAGTTACCTTAGTGGTGAAGTGTGCAGACTCTTATCTGGGAGAACCAGGTTTGATTCCCCACTCCTCCACTTGCACCTCCTAGCATGGCCTTGGGTCAGCCATAGCTCTGGCAGAGGCTGTCCTTGAAAGGGCAGCTGCTGTGAGAGCCCTCTCCAGCCCCACCCACCTCACAGGGTGTCTGCTGTGGGGGAGGAAAGTAAAGGAGATTGTGAGCCGCTCTGAGACTCTTCGGAGTGGAGGGCGGGATATAAATCCAATATCTTCTTCTTCTTCTTTGGGTTGGGTTGTCAAGTCTATACAGTGACCTCTCTCATTGTGATTTTAACCTCAACGCTTGACATTCTGTATTTTTTTCCACCTCCTGCGGCAGCCATTTTGTGGCTTGGCTTCACCTCCTGCGGCAGCCATTTTGTGGCTTGGCTTCACCTCCTGCGGCAGCCATTTTGTGGCTTGGCTTCACCTCCTGCAGCAGCCATTTTGTGGCTGCGGCCAACAGCTCATGTCCAAATTCCAAAAGTCCCCACAGCATCCACAAGTTTGGAAACCCCTCGCCTAGAGACTTGATTTCCATTCTTTAAAGAAAGCAGCGTGAAGAGTCTTAGGATCGTACCTCATTTAATCAGAATCCCCAGGGGTCGAGCTTCGTCCTCGGTCACGTTCCTCAGGTTTCTCTCTGCCTCCTCCGAGGGTCTAGAGGCGATAAAAATAAGATTTAAAAATTTGCCTCGCTGAAGCACAGGCTAGAAGGCCTCAACCACCGCTATAGCCAGAGAGCGAGCAGCAGACAACAAAATGTACCTGGGCCAACGCCACCGTTGGCCTTTTCCATGTAAAAACCGGGTGATGCTGAACATGAATGCTCCATTCAGCAATCACGGTGCACTGCTACCGATGGAGCACAGCGCTTTTTAAACCCCTTCTGTAGGGTTGCCAAGTCCAATTCAAGAAATATCTGGGGACTTTGGGGGTGGAGCCAGGAGACATTAGGGGTGGAGCCAAGATCAAGGCTGTGACAAGCATAATTGAACTCCAAAGGGAGTTCTGGCCATCACATTTAAAGGGACGGCACACCTTTTCAATGCCTTCCTTCCATAGGAAATAATGAAGGATAGGGGTACCTTCTTTTGGGGCTCATAGAATTGGACCCCCTGGTCCAATCTTTTTGAAACTTGGGGGGTATTTTGGGGCAAGGCACTAGATGCTATGCTGAAAATTTGGTGCCTCTGCCCCAAAAAACAGCTCCCCCAGAGCCCCAGATACCGGCAGATCAATTCTCCATGATTTTCTATGGGAATAAATCTCCATAGGGAATAATAAGAGTTCCCAGAAGACATTTCCCTCCCCTCCCCCCGCTTTCTGACGACCCTGAAGCTTCTAGGAGAGCTCTCTCAGCCCCACCCACCTCACAGGGTGTCTGTTGTGGGGGAGGAAGATATACGAGATTGTAAGCCACTCTGAGTCTCTGATTCAGAGAGAAGGGTGGGCTGTAAATCTGCAATCTTCTATTTTTTAAAAAAATTACTCCTCCCCTGAATTTGGGCTTCCTTTTTATGCACAGGGCTCCTCCTCCTCTGGGAGCCATTTTGTGGCCACACCCACCGCTCTTGTCAGAATTCCAAAGGGGCCCATGGTCTCAAAAAGGTTGAGGACCCCAGTACAGATTTACTGCTCCTCCAAAACTGCAGGCTTAGGGCATGTAACTTGCATTTTGAGAGCCAGTTTGGTGTCGTGGTGAAGTGTGCAGACTCTTATCTGAGAGAACCAGGTTTGGTTCCCCCATTCCTCCACTTACAGCTGCTGGAATGGCCTTCGGTCAGCCATAGCTCTCTTATCTGGGAGAACCGGGTTTGATTCCCCACTCCTCCACTTGCAGCTGCTGGAATGGCCTTGGGTCAGCCAGAGCTCTTTTATCTGGGAGAACCGGGTTTGATTCCCCACTCCTCCACTTGCAGCTGCTGGAATGGCCTTGGGTCAGCCAGAGCTCTCTTATCTGGCAGAACCGGGTTTGATTCCCCACTCCTCCACTTGCAGCTGCTGGAATGGCCTTGGGTCAGCCATAGCTCTCTTATCTGGGAGAACCGGGTTTGATTCCCCACTCCTCCACTTGCAGCTGCTGGAATGGCCTTGGGTCAGCCAGAGCTCTCTTGTCTGGGAGAACCGGGTTTGATTCCCTACTCCTCCACTTACAGCTGCTGGGATGGCCTTGGGTCAGCCAGAGCTTTCACAGGAGTTGTCCTTGAAAGGGCAGCTGCTGTGAGACCCCTCTCAGCCCCACGCACTTCGCAGGGTGTCTGTTGTGGGGGAAGGAGATAAAGGAGATTGTAAGCTGTTCTGAGTCTCTGATTCAGAGAGAAGGGCGGGGTATAAATTTGCAGTCTTCATCTTCTCTTTATGAACGCCACACAGCTTTATGGGTTGTCGAACCATAATCAAGATTATTTTTTTGCCACTGTGTGACACAGTGTTGGACTTGATGGGCCGTTGGCCTGATCCAACATGGCTTCTCTTATGTTCTTATGTTCAAGAGAAAAACAAAAGAGAGACTTACACCAAGTAGTCCTTCACTTCCTCTGCTGTAATCTCCCCAGTGGTATCCAAGGGGGTGTCTATGCTGTTATTCGGAGAGTCAACAGGTGTGGGGGAGAAAGATGCTTGGTGCTCATCCGGGGTCCCTGCAGATAAAAAAAATATGGCACAACCCTCAGGTCACCGCACCTCAAAAAAGATATTATAGCTTTGGAAAAAGTCCAGAAAAGGGCAACTAGGATGATTCAAGGACTGGAACACTTTCCCTTTCAAGAAAGGTTAAAGCGCTTGGGGCTCTTTAGCTTGGAGAAACGTCGACTGAGGGGTGACATGATGGAGGTTTACAAGATTATGCACGGGATGGAGAAAGTAATAATAATATAATAATAATACCTTTTATTTATATCCCGCCCTCCCCGCCGAAGTAGAGAAAGAAAGACTTTTCTCCCTTTCTCACAATACGAGAACTCGTGGACATTCAATGAAATCGCTGAGCAATCGGGTTAGAACGGATAAAAGGAAATCCTTCTTCACCCAAAGGGTGATTAACACGTGGAATTCACTGCCACAGGAGGTGGTGGCAGCTAAAAGCATAGCCAGCATCAAGAAGGCAGCGGATCAACATATGGAGCAGAGATCCATCAGTGGCTATTAGCCACAGTCTATTGTTGGAACTCTCTGTCTGGGGCAAGTGATGCTCTGTATTCTTGGTGATTGGGGGGGCCCAGTGGGAGGGCTTCTAGTGTCCTGGCCCCACTGGTGGACCTCCTGATGGCACCTGGGTTTTTTGGCCACTGTGTGACACAGAGTGTTGGACTGGATGGGCCATTGGCCTGATCCAACATGGCTTCTCTTTGATTCTTATTTTTATTTTTAAAGGAATGTGAGTCGCGAGGTTATTCTGAACACTGTAAGATTGCAGAAAGGGCAACAAAAGAGAAATTGGGGAAGGAGGGGAGAAGACAAGGGTGAAACTCTCTGATAGACGGTAATAAAAAAAAAAACCGAAGTAATTTGCTTACGATCGTTGCTGGTGGGAGAATGATTTGCTTCTGATCCTTGCAGGGCATGCGTCCCGTTGGCTTGGTTCAGTTTTGGCGTTGCGGTGAAATTACAATTCCTGCCCACAGAGAAGAAGGGAGAAAGACAGTCTCACTGCCGACCACCTCTGCCAGATTTCTCAGACGTGACTGCATTTTTTTTTAAAGTTTAAGGCAACTACAAATAAACCGGAACTCTGACCTAGACAGCTGAATTCCACAACCTGCGCGTATTTCGCAAACAATGCCCTTTCCAACAGGCACATAATTTAGTACGTTCCGTTCTCACTCGTCGTGGGGGGGGTGCTGGGTAAAAGACCTGCCTCCAAAGCCCAGCAAAATTTGATTCCCCCCCTCCACCACCACCACAGTTTCCAAGGGTTCATCTAACCACAATAAGCATTCAGACATGACACTACTTATTTGGAATTTTCAGGTTTACGACAGAGCGAAAAAGTGCCTGTGGAAAGTCATATGGACTAGACCAGGGGTGGCCAAACTGTGGCTCGGGAGCCACATGTGGCTCTTTCACACATTTTATGTGGCTCTCAAAGCCCCCAGCGCCCAGTCTCTGTAAATCACTTCTCCACTTAGGGGAGGGATGGTGGCTCAGTGGCAGAGCATCTGCTTGGTAAGCAGAAAGTCCCAGGTTCAATCCCTGGCATCTCCAACTAAAAAGGGTCCAAGCAAGTAGGCATGAAAAACCTCAGCTTGAGACCCTGGAGAGCAGGAGAGGGACGGTGGCTCAGTGGCAGAGCATCTGCTTGGGAAGCAGAAGGTCCCAGGTTCAATCCCCAGCATCTCCAACTCAAAACGGTCCATGCAAATAGGCGTGGAAAACCTCAGCTTGAGACCCTGGAGAGCCGCTGCCAGTCAGAGTAGACAAGACTGAATTTGATGGACCAAAGGGGGTCTGATTCAGTAGAAGGCAGCTTCATATGTTCTGTTATTAGGGGAGGGATGGTGGCTCAGTGGTAGAGCATCTGCTGGGTAAGCAGAAGGTCCCAGGTTCAATCCCCAGCATCTCCAACTAAAAAGAGTCCAGGCAAGTAGGCGTGAAAAACCTCAGCTTGAGACCCTGGAGAGCCGCTGCCAGTCTGAGTAGACAAGACTGACTTTGATGAACTACAAGGGTCTGATTCAGTAGAAGGCAGCTTCATATGTTCACATGTTCTCCAAGTCAAGCCAGCCGGTGGCTTTGAGAATGCATTTAAAGTTGCTTTCTTTCCACCTGTCCCTCCCCTTCCCATCTATTTGCTTCCCTCCCTCCTTCCCTGTCTTGCGGCTCTCGAACATCTGATGTTCATTCTATTTAGCTCTTATGTTTAAGCAAGTTTGGCCACAACTGGACTAGAAGCTTTTAAGGAAAGATTGTCTGGACTCCAATCCCATGACCAGGTTGTGTTCACAGAGAGTTCCAGTGTGCAAACAGTCTAGTTAGTATTTATGTGTCAATATTTAACAATTCGTACTTTTGTGACTCACTGCTCATTAGGGCTGCCAAGTCTGACTCAAGAAATATCTGGGGACTTCGGGGGTGGAGCCAGGAGAAAGGGGTGTGTGACAAGCACAACTGAACTCCAAAGGGAGGTTCTGGCCATCATGTTTAAAGGAACCGTGTGCCTTTTAAATGCCTTTCCCTCCATTTGGAATAATGAAGGATAGGGGTGCCTTATTTTGGGACTCATAGAATAGGACCCCCTGGTCCAATGTTTTTGAAACTTGGGGGTTGTTTTGAGGAGAGGCGCCAGATATTATGCTGAAAGTTTGGTGCCTCTATCTCAAGAAACAGCCCCCCTAGAGCCCCAGATACCCACAGATCAATTTTTCCATTATACCCTATGGGAATTGGTCTCCATAGGGAATATTTCCCTCCCCCCCCCCACAGCTTTCTGATGACCCTGAAGTGTGGGGAGGGCCTCCAAACGGGGGGATCTCCTGCCCCCACCTGGATAAGTGGAAAACGTCTCTCAGATGAAGGCACTTGAAACAGTATTACAGGCTTTACTGTTAGAGGCTGATGACTATCCACTATATATCAAACTTCTTTAAAGGATGGAAGTCTAAAGTAATGTCTTAAAATCAAAAACCTTTTTTCTGAAAAAGAAGAACTATCTGCAGTTGCAACACGGTTGACGCTGGCACTTTATTCGTCCCGCGGAGTCGGGGGAATCGTCTTCAAGCGTCTTAAGTCGGCAACGGGCATGATTAACTTCAAGCACTTTTGAAAATTTCTTCCCTGCACTTTATACCCGGTATTCATGAATTATCGACAATGTGCAATAATACGTGATGTTGCAGTTTAAAAATTCATTAATTATATTTTTGAAGTACTTTTGAAGTCATTTCCATGATCTATGCAGCATTTTTGTGTTGTTGTGTAACCCACCCGGGGACTGGCAGCCCAACTGCTCATGGAAACTCCTGCGGCGACACAAATTGTGTCAGCCTTTTCAGGTGCTCCTGGAATCTTGCTCTGTTCTACCGCTACAAATCCGACTACCCATCTTGATCTAGGGGTGTCAAGCTCATTTGTTATGAGGGCCAGATCTAACATAAATGAGACTTCGTTGGACTGGGCCATGTTGTGTTGGGCTGGGCCATGTCGGGCCAGGCCATGGGTGTACCTATTTCAGATTAGGTAGCAGAGATACAAGCTTTATACAGGACACAGACAAACACAATTAAATATATTTAAAAAAAAAAACTCAAAACATTAGCACTCATTGGTCCTAAAAGTGCCTTTTCTTTGTATTTCTCCCATGAGAGCCAGAGAACTGGGCAAAGGAAGTTCTGGCTCTTTCTTTCCTTCCCCAGGGGACTGTTGGGGGAGGATCCTCAGCCAACAGAAGGAAGAGAGGCTTGGCTCAGTAGCTCTGCTGTGCAATTGAAAGAGGCTATTAAAGCAAGCTCTGCCTCCCTCCTTCCTCCCCGAGGGAGGAGCCTCAGCCAAGGGAGGAAAGAAAGGCTTTGCTCTGTAGCTCTGCTGTGCAACTGAAAGAGGCTGTTAAAGCAAGCTCTGCCTCCCTCCTTCCTTCCCAAGGGAGGAGCCTCAGCCAAGGGAGGAAAGAGAGGCTTTGCTCTGTAGCTCCTGTGCAATTGAGCAAGCCTTGAAAAGAAAGCTGTGATGCAGAAGGAAGCAAGAGAGAGGAAGAAGGAAGCAGATGACAGCCAGTTGCTCAGGGCCTGATAGGAGCCCTCTGGGGGCCTGATTCGGCCCCTGGGCCACATGTTTGACACCCCCGACTAACATTTTGCACAGCATTTTCAGAGTTCAAAGCATGTCGAGATTACAACAGCCCTGTAAGGCAGACCAGCAACCTCATCCTTATACAAATCTGAACACGGGACCCACTGGGAGAAGAGCTTCTTCACGTGACCGGCCGCCACACTACACCAGCTGTCTGTTGGACAGCTGTTCTTACAAGAGAGTGGTCACCCCCACAAAGAAATGCTTATAGGCGATACGTAAGCGGGGGGCGGGGCTCTCTCACCCAAGGCAAGTGGTGTCATGGGCACGGTTCAAATCCAGCAGACAGAGAGCTTCTGTGATGTTCCTGGTGCTCAGAGAGAAACGCTCAAACTCAGACGGGGAGATCAGATAGAAGCCTGGGAGGAAAAAGAAAGGAATACAACTTCTTTTAAACAAACAAACAAACCCAGTAAGACTAACTGATGACGACGATGATATTGGATTTATGTCCCGCCCTCCACTCCGAATCTCAGAGACTCAGAGCAGCTTACAGTCTCCTTTATCTTCCTCCCCCACAACAGACGCCCTGTGAGGTAGGTGGGGCTGAGAGAGCTCTCACAGCAGCTGCCCTTTCAAGGACAACTCCTACAAGAGCTATGGCTGACCCAAGGCCATTCCAGCAGCTGCAAGTGAAGCAGTGGGGAATCAAACCCGATTCTCTCAGATAAGAGACCCATGGCTGACCCAAGGCCATTGCAGCAGGTGCAAGTGGAGGAGTGGGGAATCAAACCCAGTTCTCCCAGATAAGAGTCTGCGCACTTAACCACTACACCAAACTGGCTCGCTGCTTTCAACATGGTCTCTTTTTCAGAGAAATTTGAGAATCCATAAGCAAGGCAACTGTAAACAATTAATTTAGAGCTAGTCTGGTGTAGTGGATAAGTGTGCGGATTCTTATCTGGGAGAACTGGGTTTGATTCCCCCCTCCTCCACTTACACCTGCTGAAATGGCCTTGAGTAAGCCATAGCTCTCTTATCTGGGAGAACCGGGTTTGATTCCCCACTCCTCCACTTGCAGCTGCTGGAATGGCCTTGGGTCAGCCATAGCTCTTGTAGGAGTTGTCCTTGAAGGGCAGCTGCTGGGAGAACTCCCTCAGCCCCACCTGCCTCACAGGGCGTCTGTTGTGGAGGAAGAAGATATAAGAGATTGTCAGCCGCTCTGAGTCTCTGATTCAGAGAGAAGGGCGGGGTATAAATTTGCAGTCTTCTTTATTTTTTTGATTTATATCTCACCCTATCCCGCAAGCGGGCTCAGGGTGGCTTACAACATTAAAAACATTAGAACAACATTAAATAAACCACCTCCAAGCAAACCGATATCATAATTACTGGATTATCAGATTAGATCAAAAATTAGGATCCACGTCATTGGCTACCAGTCATAAAACCACATATAGGCTGGAAGCATTCAGCATAACTTGCGCATCTAGATAGAAAGGCGCTGGGGGAAGCGATAACTTCAGGGGACACCTGCTGGATCGATTAAAAACCTGGCAGAAGAGCTTCATCTTACAGGCCCTGTGGAACTTAGATAAGTCCTGCAGGGCCCGGATCTCCAGCGGGAGCTCACTCCACCAGGTAGGGGCCTGGATCGAAAAGGCCCTGGACCAAGGATCACGAGAAGATGTTGTGCAGCTGACCTCAAAGTCCGGGGAGGCTCATAAGGGGAGAGGCGGTCCCGAAGATATGCAGGCCCCGGGCCGTAAAGAAATCTCACTGAAATGCCAATAATTGGTCTTGAAGTAGCAATTCAGGCAAGACCTTATGTTGCTACTTGCATTTAGAATTTGTAACATTTCGATTCTCTTTTTTTTTTCAACAATCTAAATGCTGACTTCTAATTAGCAAGGTTCTATCATTTCTTTATTCTGTACAGTTTTATTATTTGCTATTTATCTTTTTGGGGGGGTTTGCAGATTTTGTATTCTTAACACAGTGCTTTTCAGTGATGAAGAAGATGATATTGGATTTATATCCCGCCCTCTACTCCAAAGAGTCTCAGAGTGGCCTACAATCTCCTTTCCCTTCCTTCCCCACAACAGACACCCTGTGAGGTGGGTGGGGCTGGAGAGGGCTCTCACAGCAGCTGCCCTTTCAAGGACAACCTCTGCCAGAGCTCTGGCTGACCCAAGGCCATTCCAGCAGGTGCATGTGGAGGAGTGGGGGAATCAAACCCGGTTCTCCCAGATAAGAGTCCGCACACTTAACCACTACACCAAAATGGCATATTCACCTTTTGATTTTAACTGCTTCAGCTAGGGTCATATAAGCTGAACAAACTGATGACTGTAAACAAAACAGTTATAAAAAGAATCCCTTAAAAGGCCACAATTTAAATCTCAATTAAGAGTGCAAATAAATCCAAACCAAATAAGTTAGAATAATGGAATCACAGAGTTGGAAGGGACCTCCAGGGTCATCCAGTCCAACCCCCTGCACAATGCAGGAAACTCACAAACCCCTCCCCCTAAATTCATAGGACCCTCATTGCTGTCAGATGGCCATCCAGTCTCTGTTTAGAAACCTCCAAGGAAGGAGAGCCCACCACCTCCCGAGGAAGTTAAATTCAGTCCTAAACGGAACTGTCTTTGACTACCTCCTGGAGACTGAAAACGAGGAGGGCCAGGCACCCCTCCCTGGGGAGTTTGTTCTACAATCATGGGGCTGCTGCTGAAAAGGCCCTGTCTCGTGTGCCCACCAGACAAGCCGGGACAGTCAGAAAGGCCTCTCCCTATATGGGAGAAGACAGTCCTTCAGATATCCGGTCCCATGCCCAGACGGTTCTCCCTGCCCAGGTCTTTCTCTGCCCCTTCGTAAACTCACCTTGCCCGTGTTTAGTAAACACGCAGGAGGCGATCCCGCTGATGTCTTCCTTCCGGATGCAATCGTAGTGTACTTGCGGCCGCAGCCCGGGCACGGTGAAGACGTGGATGTCCCCCAGGTTGGTGAGACATGCCAGGCAGTTCTCCGCATAGTCCTCGCACGCCGCACTGGCAAAGTTCACCAGGGCGACCTTCCGCACCCGGCAGCCTTCGTGAGCCGTCAGTTTGAACTTGGTTTTGGCACTGACTTTGGGGAGCGTGAACACCTGGGAGCCGGAGAGGGGAGGGGGTGTTGCGGTTAGACTGTCGGACCAGGATCTGGGAGACCCAGGTTCGAATCCACGCTTAGCTGTGGAAGCTCGCCAGATGGCCTTGGGCCAGTCACTGTTGAAATCTAGCCTACCTCACAGGGTGGCTGAACAAAGCGGGAGTCAAGTGGCACCTTTACGACCAACAAAGTTTTATTCAGAACGTAAGCTTTCGTGTTCAGAAAGCTTACGTTCTGAATAAAACTTTGTTGGTCTTAAAGGTGCCACTTGACTCCCGCTTTGTTCTACTGCTTCAGACCAACACGGCTGCCCGCTGGGATCTATCACGGGGTGGTTGTTATGATGATTAAATGGAAAAGATGATGATGAAGAAGATATTGGATTTATACTCCGCCCTTCACTCGGAATCTCAGAGTCTCAGAGCAGCTTACAATCTCCTTTATCTTCTTCATCCACACCCTGTGAGGTGGGTGGGGCTGAGAAAGCTCTCACAGCAGCTGCCCTTTCAAGGACAGAGTCTCAGAGCGGCTCACAATCTCCTTTTCCTTCCTCCTCCACAACAGACACCCTGCGAGGTAGATGGGAGATATTGGATTTATATCCCACCCTCCACTCCGAAGAGTCTCTGAGCGGCTCACAATCTCCTTTCCCTCCCTCCCCCACCACAGACACCCTGTGAGGTAGATGAAGATATTGGATTTATATCCCGCCCTCCACTCCAAAGAGTCTCAGAGCGGCTCACAATCTCCTTTCCCTTCCCCCCACCAACAGACACCCTGTGAGGTAGATGAAGATATTGGATTTATATCCTGCCCTCCACTCCGAAGAGTCTCAGAGCGGCTCACAATCTCCTTTCCCTTCCTCCCCCACAACAGACACCCTGTGAGGTGGGTGGGGCTGAGAGAGCTCTGACAGAAGATGCCCTTTCAAGGACAGCTCTGCGAGAGCAATGGCTGACCCAAGGCCATTCCAGCAGCTGCAAGTGGAGGAGTGGGGGGATCAAACCCGGCTCTCCCAGATAAGAGTCCGCACACTAAACCACGACACCAAACTACATCAAACCGGAAGGGAATACAATGCAAGCTGGGTGAAAAGAAGGGCCTAAATATCAGAAGAGATTACCTTGAACTGTTCCTCAGAAGCGATGAGCACCGAATGGCTACCCTGCATGTCAGGGGCTTTGGCCAAGTCCCGGGACACCTCATACGGTTCCGGCAGAGGGTTGCCCCGCCCGTCGAGGACAGCGATGGACACCACTGGCGCCCGGTGCATCAGCTGGATCTCCTTGCCCAAAACTGCCTCAACGGAGCGCTCCGAAAACTTCTCCTGGGACGGGACTTCCAGGGCGTACGCAAACACAGAGCCAGAGTTGGTGCCGGCCCACATCGTGGGTCCATGGTGTGCGGCTATGGAGGAGACAGGAGGGGGGAACGCCGTTAGATGTGGGGGGGACTCCATTAATTCATTAACAAGGAAGAGATGGAGCATTTCAAGAGCTCTGGGGATGCCTACTTATCCTTTACAGCTCTACAAATCCTGCATCATAGAAACAGAGAATCATAAGAGTTGGAAGGGACCTCCAGGGACATCTAGTCCAACCCCCTGCGCAATACAGGAAACTCACAAACACCTCCCCCTGCATTCCCAGGATCTTCATTGCTGTCAGATGGCCATCTAGCCTCTGTTTAAAAACCTCCAAGGAAGGAGAGCCCACCACCTCCCAAGGAGGAAGCCTGTTCCACTGAGGAACCACTCTAACGGTCAGGAAGTTCTTCCTAATGTTGAGCCAGAAACTCTTTTGATTTAATTTCAACCCACTGGTTCTGGTCCTACCTTCTGGGGCCACAGAAAACAATTCCACACCATCCTCTACATGACAGCCCTTCAAATACTTGAAGATGGTGATCGTATCACCTCCCAGCCGCCTCCTCTCCAGGCTAAACATCCCCAGCTCCTTCAACATTTCCTCATAGGATTTGGTCTCCAGACCCCTCACCATCTTCGTCGCCCTCCTCTGGACCCGGTCCAGCTTGTCTATATCCTTCTTAAAATGTGGTGTCCAAAACTGAACACAAGACTCCAGCTGAGGTCTTACCAGAGCAGAGTAAAGCGATACCATCACATCACGTGATCTGGACACTATACTTCTGTTGATACAGCCCAAAATTGCATTTGCCATTTTAGCCACCGCATCACACTGTTGACTCATGTTCAGCATATGATCTACTAAGACCCCTACATCCTTTTTGCACAAACTACTGCTAAGACAAGTCTCCCCCATCCTATAACTATGCATGGGATTTTTCCTACCAAAATGCAGAACTTTACATTTATCCATGTTAAAATTCATCCAAGAAACTCAGTCATCCATCCATCCATCCACCTACCTACCTACCTATCTTCCTCCTTCACTCTTCCTCCCTCCCTCCTTTTCTTTCTCTTTCTCTCTCTCTCCCTCCCTCCTTCTCTCTCTGTTTCCTTCTTTCTTCCTTTTCTCTCTCTCTTTCTTCCTTCCTTCCTCCCTCCCTCCCTTCCTTTTCTTTTTTTCTTTCTCCCTCTTTTTCTTTCTTCCTCCTTCTCTCTTTCTTTCACAATATTCCTTTCTTCCAGAGACTGGAGATTACAAACGTAATGCAAAGCCATACAACCTAATACAAGTGTGCCAGGCTTGGTCTGAAAAGACCTGGGTTCGAATTCCCCTCTGCCACGAACCTCACTCGGTGAGGTAAAGGCATTTGTCTCTTTAAAACATTTCTCCAAGCCAAGCCAGCCAGCAGCCTGGAGAATGCATTTAAAGTTAAAGTTGCTTTCTTTCTACCTCCACTTTCTTTCCATCTCTTCCCTCCTTCCTTCCCCATCTATTTCCCTCCCTCCCTCGTGGCTCTCAGACATCTGACGTTTATTCTACGCGGCTCTTACGTTAAGCAAGTTTGGTTGTCCCTGCTACAAACAAAGTCAGCATGGTAACTAAAATCGTGCCCTTCCTGAATTAGTGCCAAGAGTTATCCTCTTTGTATCCCTCTTGCCACAGCTTCTTTGCTGTAGCCTTATCCCCTGCCTTGAACGCATCCCTGCTTAGCTCATCTTGCTCTCTGCACGCTTATCCGAGGAACTAATTATTGAAGCTGTTTCTGCCGACCAAAGGCAGTCGCTAACAAAGCACAGATAACCACCTGGACTCTAAGATGTGGGGGGCAGTGGGTCCCGCCAAAAGTTGTAGTTGCTTTGCACTTGAAATATAACGGTTAGGGCGAGGGGATAAATAGAGAGCCACTGAGCTAAGATGGGGAGGGACGGTGGCTCAGGGGTAGAGCATCTGCTTGGGAAGCAGAAGGTCCCAGGTTCAATCCCTGGCATCTCCAAAAAGGGTCCAGGCAAGTAGGCGTGAAAATCCTCAGCTTGAGACCCCAGAGAGCTGCTGCCAGACTGAGAAGACAATACTGACTTTGATGGACCAAGGGTCTGATTCAGTAGAAGGCAGCTTCATATATGAGGGAGGGACGGTGGCTCAGTGGTAGAGCATCTGCTTGGGAAGCAGAAGGTCCCAGGTTCAATCCCCGGCATCTCCAAAAAGGGTCCAGGCAAGTAGGGGTGAAAATCCTCAGCTTGAGACCCCGGAGAGCTGCTGCCAGTCTGAGAAGACAATACTGACTTTGATGGACCAAGGGTCTGATTCAGTAGAAGGCAGCTTCATATATGAGGGAGGGACGGTGGCTCAGTGGTAGAGCATCTGCTTGGGAAGCAGAAGGTCCCAGGTTCAATCCCCGGCATCTCCAAAAAGGGTCCAGGCAAGTAGGGGTGAAAATCCTCAGCTTGAGACCCTGGAGAGCCGCTGCCAGTCTGAGAAGACAATACTGACTTTGATGGACCAAGGGTCTGATTCAGTAGAAGGCAGCTTCATATATGAGGGAGGGACGGTGGCTCAGTGGTAGAGCATCTGCTTGGGAAGCAGAAGGTCCCAGGTTCAATCCCCGGCATCTCCAAAAAGGGTCCAGGCAAGTAGGGGTGAAAATCCTCAGCTTGAGACCCCGGAGAGCTGCTGCCAGACTGAGAAGACAATACTGACTTTGATGGACCAAGGGTCTGATTCAGTAGAAGGCAGCTTCATATATGAGGGAGGGACGGTGGCTCAGTGGTAGAGCATCTGCTTGGGAAGCAGAAGGTCCCAGGTTCAATCCCCGGCATCTCCAAAAAGGGTCCAGGCAAGTAGGGGTGAAAATCCTCAGCTTGAGACCCCGGAGAGCTGCTGCCAGTCTGAGAAGACAATACTGACTTTGATGGACCAAGGGTCTGATTCAGTAGAAGGCAGCTTCATATATGAGGGAGGGACGGTGGCTCAGTGGTAGAGCATCTGCTTGGGAAGCAGAAGGTCCCAGGTTCAATCCCCGGCATCTCCAAAAAGGGTCCAGGCAAGTAGGGGTGAAAATCCTCAGCTTGAGACCCTGGAGAGCCGCTGCCAGTCTGAGTAGACAATACTGACTTTGATGGACCAAGGGTCTGATTCAGTATAAGGCAGCTTCATATGTTCATATGTCAGTCTTAGCAAAGATGCTGTACTGCCTTGCGATACCTGGAATAAACTACTGAATTATTGGACTGTGTCATTCCTTGACTCGAGGTCCTGACAATTAGAGGCGCTTCCCCACCCCCGCCCCGCATTTCAAAGGCAACCCCCCCTTCCTCCCCTGCACCCTTTACCGTCTCGAAGGAAGGTGTCAGCGAAGCAGAGACAGCGAACCACCCCCGAGAGAGAGTCGTCAGCCGACCGGGGCTCGATCCGCCGTTGCACAGGGGTCATCTCCACCTCGTGGGGGCCAGCCTGTTCAGCGAGCTGGGCGTTAGCCTCCTGAACCTGGTGGAAGGAAAGAGGGAGGGGTGTTTCGAGGATCAAGACAACTGCTGTCATCATCCACCCCAAATACAACAAGAAGAAGACTGCCAATTTATACCCCGCCTTCTCTCTGAATCAGAGACTCAGATTGACTTACAATCTCCTATATCTTCTCCCCCCACAACAGACACCCTGTGAGGTGGGTGGGGCTGAGAGGGCTCTCCCAGAAGCTGCCCTTTCAAGGACAACTCCTTCGAGAGCTCTGGCTGACCCAAGGCCATTCCAGCAGGTGCAAGCGGAGGAGTGAAGAATCAAACCCGGTTCTCCCAGATAAGCTCTGGCTGACCCAAAGCCATTCCAGCAGCTGCAAGTGGAGGAGTGGAGAATCAAACCCGGTTCTCCCAGATAAGAGAGCTATGGCTGACCCAAGGCTATTCCAGCAGCTGCAAGTGGAGGAGTGGGGAATCAAACCCGGTTCTCCCAGATAAGAGAGCTATGGCTGACCCAAGGCTATTCCAGCAGCTGCAAGTGGAGGAGTGGGGAATCAAACCCGGTTCTCCCAGATAAGAGAGCTCTGGCTGACCCAAGGCTATTCCAGCAGCTGCAAGTGGAGGAGTGGGGAACCAAACCCGGTTCTCCCAGATAAGGGAGCTCTGGCTGACCCAAGGCTATTCCAGCAGCTGCAAGTGGAGGAGTGGGGAATCAAACCCGGTTTTCCCAGATAAGAGAGCTCTGGCTGACCCAAGGCCATTCCAGCAGCTGCAAGTGGAGGAGTGGGGAATCAAACCCGGTTCTCCCAGATAAGAGAGCTCTGGCTGACCCAAGGCCATTCCAGCAGCTGCAAGTGGAGGAGTGGGGAATCAAACCCGGTTCTCCCAGATAAGAGAGCTATGGCTGACCCAAGGCCATTCCAGCAGGTGCAAGTGGAGGAGTGGAGAATCATACCCGGTTCTCCCAGATAAGAGTCCACACACACAACCACTACACCAAAATGGCTCTCTTGCTAAAAGCGAGAATTCCCTCTGCTTTCCGGACATACATAACCAGGGTTTTGTTCATCTCTCCCATCCCCCAAACCTGTAGCTTTGGGAACACACAGAATTGTAAGAGTGGAAGGGACCTCCAGGGTCATCCAGTACAACCCCCTGCACAATGCAGGAAATGCACAAATATCTCCCCCCTAAGTTCACAGGATCCACATTGCTGTCAGATGGCCATCGAGCCTTTGTTGAAAAACCTCCAAGGAAGGAGAGCCCACCACCTCCCAAATGAAGAACCTCCCTAACTTTCAGGAAGTTCTTCCTAACATTTAGGAAGGTTCAAAGGTTCATTTCCTGTCTATGTATCACGACCCTGGTATTTGCTGGAGGCGCCTCATCCAAATGCTAGCCAGGACAGATCCTGCTTAGCTTTCAAGACTTGATGAGGTCGGACTAGCCTGGGCTGTCCAGCTGTTTCCCAAATCTCCAAGCCACGAGCTGCCCCTGCAAAGCTCTCAGATCCTCTACCTCAGTGTTTCCCATCTGCAGTGTTACAACCCGGCATCAGGCCACGCAAGCCTCAATGCCGGGTTGTCAGTGGCAGCCCGACTGCCCCTCCCCTCTTGTGCTCCAGCCCCTGCCCACCACGTCACCAACTGTGGCACTCTCTGAACGTCCTCCAAGTGGAGGATGCTCAGGGAGTGCTACAGAGACCGCGCGCTGGCCAGAAGCCCTCCCCCGTCCCTCTCTGATGTTTAGAAAGACATCAGAGAGGGGCAGGGAAAGCTCCTGGCCAGCACACAGTCTCTATATCGCTCCCTGAGCATCTTCCGCCCAGACCATGGGGAAAAACCAGGCCATGGGGTTGGGGGTGGGGGGGAGAAAGTTTGGGAAACCCTGCTCTACCCTCATACTTGGTTCAGGGCACTTTGGGAGCAAGGACTTGAACCCAGAGCCCCTTGGCAGCAAGCCGTGGCAGGTCACACGGTTCAGCCTACCTTGCTGGAAGGACTGCTGACGTTCACCCTCTTCTTGCCGGAGACCCTGCTCTTCCGGATCCGGCGGAAGGACTGGCGCAGAGACTTCTTCAGCGACTTCACCCGGGAGAGGGGCCCCTCCATGGCAAGGGAGTCGTTGGGATGCAACGTGCATCTACACACACACACACACACAAATCAATGATCACTAAACCGCCCCGCCCATCTTGCCAGGATGGAGCCCTGGTAGAACCAGAGCCACTGGGAGCAAGAAGGAGAGATTCCCGGTACTACACATGTCCTCTTACCTGGGGGGGGGGGGACAACTCCCAACCTGACAGGACAATAACGACTTCTGGGCAGGGCTTTTTTGTAGCAGGAACTCCTTTGCATACTAGGCCCCACCCCGCTGATGTAGCCAATCCTCCTGGAGCTTAAAGAAGGCCCTGCACTAAGAGCCCTGTAAGCTCTTGGAGGACTGGCTACATCAGAGAGGCGTGGCCTAACATGCAAAGGAGTTCCTGCTACAAGAAAAGCCGTGTCACTGGTAGGATCCAGCCGAAAGGTCACTCAGAGAAGCCCAAAGCCGGAAGAGCCACCTGCCACTGTTCATTCCCTGACAATTTCTATTTATTTAAGGCACATTGCTGCAGAACATGGAGTCTCTACTAAGCCCAGGGCTTTTTTTTGTAGGTGGAACTCTTTTGCATATTAGGCCACACACCCCTGATGGAGCCAATCCTTCTGGAGTTTACAGTAGGCCCCGGAAGAAGAGCCCTGTAAGCTCTTGGAGGATTGGCTGCGTTAGGGGGGCGTGGCCTAATATGCAAAGGAGCTCCTGCTTCTGTGTTTGGCTGAGGCTTGGCCTATCCTGCTCTCCCTAGCTTACTCCCCTCAAAATCCAGTCACACGGAGTTTCATTGCTTTGGATTGGAGAAAGCCAACAGAATGCCAGAACAAAAAGCAAGGGTGTTGAACTCATTTGTTATGAGGGCCAAATCGGACATTAATGAGACCTTGTCGGGCCGGGCCATGTCGAGCTGGGCCATGTGTGTACCTATTTAAAATTAGGTAGCAGAGATATAAACTTTATAAAAGACACAGATATAAAACAATTAAATATTTTTTTAAAAAAAACCCCTTAAAACATGAACACTCGTTGGTCTTAAAGGTGCTTTCTTTGTCTTTCTCCCATAGGGTCCAGGGAATTGGGCAAAGGAAGCTCTGGCTCTTTCCCTCCCTCCCCAGAGAACCAGGAGGGGGAGGAGCCTCAGCCAATGGAGAAAATTGAGGTTTTGCTCTGTCGCTCCTGTGTGATTGAGCAAGCCTGGCAAAGCAAGCTGCGATGCAGAAGGAAGCAAGAGAGGGGGAGAATAATAATAATAATAATAATAAATTTATTCTTATATCCCGCCCTCCCCCGCCAAAGGCGGGCTCAGGGCGGCTCCCCTGAGGAAGCAGATAAGAGCCAGTTGCTCAGGGGTCTGATAGGAGCCCTCCAGGGGCCTGATTTGGCCCCCAGGCTGCATGTTTGACACCCCTGCCCTAAAGGAACAGTAACCATCTCCTGCTCACTGCCAACTCATCTAGATCCCCCTCTGCAACAAGGTGGTTATCCCTGCACTCCTCTGCTCCGCCAGGGGTACAGCTAAGGCAAAAAAAAAAATGATACCCCCAGGGGTGGAATTCTAGCAGGAGCTCCTTTGCATATTAGGCCACGCCCCCCTGATGTAGCCAATCCTCCAAGAGCTTACAGGGCTCTTTGTACAGGGCCTACTGTAAGCTCCAAGATGATTGGCTACATCGGGGGGTGTGGCCTAATATGCAAAGGAGCTCCTGCCAGAATCCCACCCCCGGATACCCCTTTCTCCATCAGACAGTAGGGTGGGGTAAAACCAGCGGTGCTTGCAAGACACCAGCCAAGCCGAGGAGCTAATGATCGCGTTACAAGCCTCTTCCCAGAGAGCTCCCTGCCCCACTAAAATCCAGTTTTGCGAGGTTATCAGTCCCTTGTCAAAAGTGCTGAGGCTCCACACAGCAAGGAAAGACGGAGCACAATATCTGTCGACCAACATTCAGAGAGCTACTTCACACTCGCCTGACACCTCACAATCCACCCTCTGGCTCACTCATCTTATGCCCTTCTCATGCCTCCTAGTACCCCCAACCTGGCCTATGCCTATCAAACACCCATTTCACACCTCCCAGTCCCTCCTACCTGTCCCTTGTTTGACTTACGCCCATTTACACCCACCAGTCTCCCCAGCCTGCACTTGGGTCTTACACCTTTCAGTTCCCCCTTCCTGGCCCGTGCTCATATTACATCTCCTGGTACCCCCCTACCAACCTGGGCTCAGTATTATGGCCATCTCATGCCAAAAGGTGACGAACATATGGAATTCACTGCCACAGGAGGTGGTGGTGGCTGCAAGCATAGTCAGCTTCAAGAGGGAATTGGATCAACATCTGGAACAGAGGTTCATCAGTGGCTATTAGCCACAGCATACTGATGGAACTCTCTGTCTGGGGCAGTGATGCTCTTTCTTGGTGCTGGGGGGGGGGACAGTGGGAGGGGTTCTAGCATCCTGGCCCCACTGATGGTGCCTGGGGTTCTTTTGGCCACTGTGTGACACAGAGTGTTGAACTGGATGGGCCACTGGCCTGATCCAACATGGCTTCTCTTATGTTCTTATGTCTGGGGCAGTGATGGTCTGCATTCTTGGTGCTTGGGGGGGGGGGCAACAGTGGGAGGGCTTCTGGTGTCCTGGCCCCACTGGTGGACCTCCTGATGGCACTTGGGTTTTGGCCACTGTGTGACACAGAGTGTTGGACTGGATGGGCCACAGGCCTGATCCAACATGGCTTCTCTTATGTTCTTATGTCTGGGGCAGTGATGCTCTGTCTTCTTGATGCTTGGGGGGTGCAAGAATGGGAGGGCTTCTAGTGTCCTGGCCCCACTGGTGGACCTCCTGATGGCACTTGGGTTTTGGCCACTGTGTGACACAGTGTTGGACTGGATGGGCCATTGGCCTGATCCAACATGGCTTCTCTTAGGTTCTTATGTCTGAGGCAGTGATGCTCTGTGTTCTTGGTGTTTGGGGGAGGACAACACTGGGAGGGCTTCTAGTGTCCTGGCTCCACTGATGGACCTCCTGATGGCACCAGAGTGTTGGACAGGATGGGCCATTGGCTTGATCCAACATGGCTTCTCTTACGCTCTCTGAAGCCCCATGACCTGGCTTGCACTTTTCTTACACTTCCACGTACCTCCTTCCCTTGCCCACATTTGCCTTCTTACACCTCTCAGTCTCCCCTACCGGGCCCACGACTGTCTCTCTTCCCCTAGCTCCCCCTACCTGGCCAGCACAGGATTCCGCCGGTAGTAATCGTACAGCCCGAAGCCGTGACTGGTCCCAAAAGCCACCAGGTTCCACTCCGAGTGCAGCGTGACGGCAGTGACGGCCGCGGGGGGCATGCACTGCACGAGGGCTGTGGGCTGGAAGCCCTGGGCGAAGGGCAGGGCACCATTCTTGGGCGTGAGCCGGTCGTGGCCCTTCCAGGTGAAGCCCTCGCGGTCCTGGAGGAGATCCACCAAGGCCACGTTGATCAGATGCTCCGACTTCTCGTCGTTCAGTTCCATGACCAGGACCTGCCGCGAGAAAGAGGAGGGCCCGGACTCAGGATCAGAGACCACTGAGATCTCCTTCCTTGCTTTGCCTGGGAAGGGCGCAGGTGGCACCGTTTGGACAGAGCAGGCCTTTTTCTTGTAGCAGGAAGTCCTTTGCATATTAGGCCACACCCCACTGAAGTAGCCAATCCTTCAAGAGCTTACGGGGCTCTTCGTACAGGGCCTATTGTAAGCTCCAGGAGGATTGGCTGTTTGGACAGAGCAGGGCTTTTTCTTGTAGCAGGAACTCCTTTGCATATTAGGCCACACCCCACTGAAGTAGCCAATCCTTCAAGCGCTTACAGGGCTCTTCGTACAGGGCCTATTGTAAGCTCCAGGAGGACTGGCTGTTTGGACAGAGCAGGGCTTTTTCTTGTAGCAGGAAGTCCTTTGCATATTAGGCCACACCCCACTGAAGTAGCCAATCCTTCAAGCGCTTACAGGGCTCTTCGTACAGGGCCTATTGTAAGCTCCAGGAGGACTGGCTGTTTGGACAGAGCAGGGCTTTTTCTTGTAGCAGGAAGTCCTTTGCATATTAGGCCACACCCCACTGAAGTAGCCAATCCTTCAAGAGCTTACAGGGCTCTTCGTACAGGGCCTATTGTAAGCTCCAGGAGGATTGGCTGTTTGGACAGAGCAGGGCTTTTTCTAGTAGCAGGAAGTCCTTTGCATATTAGGCCACACCCCACTGAAGTAGCCAATCCTTCAAGAGCTTACAGGGCTCTTCGTACAGGGCCTATTGTAAGCTCCAGGAGGATTGGCTGTTTGGACAGAGCAGGGCTTTTTCTTGTAGCAGGAAGTCCTTTGCATATTAGGCCACACCCCACTGAAGTAGCCAATCCTTCAAGAGCTTACAGGGCTCCTCATACAGGGCTTATTGTAAGCTCCAGGAGGATTGGCTACATCAAGGGGGAGTGGCCTAATATGCAAAGGAGCTCCTGCTACAGAAAAAGCCCTGGGACAGAGCATGATAGAAGAAAGTTCTTCAGGACAGCCACAAACACTTTTGCAACAGAATATAATTTGCTTGCTGAAATGGTTGTACCGTTTCTTTCCAGATTCAAGGACGGTAATAATAACACGTCAAAAGCTCTTTATCTTGCAGCTCTTTAGCTTGGAGAAATGTCGACTGCGGGGCGACACGATCAAGGTTGACAAGATTATGCAGGGGATAGAGAAGGTAGAGAAAGAAGGACTTTTCTCCCTTTCTCACAATACGAGGATTCGTGGACACTCCATGAAATTGCTGAGCAGTCGGGTTAGAATGGATAAAAGGAAGTATTTCTTCGCCCAAAGGGTGATTAACACGTGGAATTCACTGCCACAGGAGGTGATGGTGGCTACAAGCATAGCCAGCTTCAAGAGGGGATTGGATAAACATATGGAGCAGAGGCCCACCAGAGGCTATTAGCCACAGTGTATTGTTGGAACTCTCTGTCTGGGGCAGTGATACTCTGTATTCTTGGTGCTTGGGGGGGCCACAGTGGGAGGGCTTCTAGTGCCCTGGCCCCACTGGTGGACCTCCTGATGGCGCCTGGTTTTTTGGGGTACTGTGTGACACAGTGTTGGACTGGATGGGCCATTGGCCTGATCCAACATGGCTTCTCTTATGTTCTTATGTGACACAGAGTGTTGGACTGGATGGGCCATTGGCCTGATCTAACATGGCTTCTCTTATGTTCTTACAACCCACTCAGAGTTCTGCGCCCCCTGCACTTGGTTACACCCAAGCCTCGTTAGCCTGGTTTCGTTCATCCCTCGCTAGCCTCATTCCTCCACCCACCTCTGAATTGCCTCCCCCTTCCTACTGCTGGAATGCAGATAGCAATTTCCTTGGGGCAGGGACCTGCTTTCCTTTGCCAGCAACGCACAAACAACTGACGGGCTCGTTCAATTAATGACCTACCCCGAGCCCTTGGGACAGGGCGGGAAACGAGCGTCAATCAAGAGCGAGTGGGAAGCAAATTAATCCCGCTCTGCTGACGCAGACAGTACCTGTCCTGCCGTGCCAGCTGCCACCATCTTCGCAGTGTATTTGCAGAGAACGATCTTCTGGATTCCCAGCCGGGGATCGTCGCTGTAGGGGTCGAAGCAACCAACCTGGGTGGAGCAGAGAGGTTTGGGGAGGCGGGGAATGGGGGAGACAGAGGCGGCATTTTAGTGTGGCTGATTGGCGCATTTGGCTCAAAGATACTCTGAGAAAAAGATGCTCTTTCTAAGCCAAAGCCAGTGGTGTAGGCCAGGGGTGTCAAACATGCGGTCCGGGGGCTGAATCAGGCCCCCAGAGGCCTCCTATCAGGCCCCCGAGCAACTGGCTGTCACCTGCTTCCTTCTCCCTCTCTCTTGCTTCCTTCTGCATCTCAGCTTGCTTTGCCAGGCTCTCTCAATCGCACAGCAGCGCTACAGAGCAAAACCTCTGTTTTCTCCATTGGCTGAGGCTCCTCCCTTGGGGAGGCAGGGGAGGAGGGAGAGTTTGCTTTGCCAGGCTCTCTCAATTTCACAGCAGAGCTACTGAGCCAAGCCTCTCTTCCTTCTATTGGCTGAGGCTTCTCCCCCTCCTGGTCCCCTGGCGAAGGAAGAAAAAGAGCCAGAGCTTCCTTTGCGCAGTTCCCTGGATCCCATAGGAGAGGTACTAAGAAGGCACCTTTAAGACCAACGAGTGCTAATTTTTAAGGTTTTTTTTTTTTAACCTAATCTTAAATAGGTACACATATGGCCCAGCCCAATAAAGTCTCCTTTATGCCAGATTCGGCCCTCATAACGAAAGAGTTTGACACCCCTGGTGTAGACTGTGGGCCAACTCCCCAGCAAGAGCAGCCCGGGACTTTGCAGGACCCCGGGGAGTGCTGGGAAAACACATCATCAGGGCTTTTTTTTTTGTAGCAGGAACGCCTTTGCCTATTAGGCCACACCCCCTGATGTAGCCAATCCTTCAAGAGCTTACAGGGCTCTTCTTTCAGGGCTTACTGTAAGCTCTTGGATAATTGGCTACATCAGGGGTGTGTGGCCTAATATGCGAAGGCGTTCCTGCTACAAAAAAAAGTGGTGCCAGTGTTCCCGCTAAGCTGAGTTAGTGTGAGCTGGCTCACAGTTTTTTACCCTCTGGCTCACGCATTTTTGTCTCCGCTCAGGAAAGATGGCCCCGGAGCGAACTAATGTATGCAGCAGCGCACAACTTGAATGCCAGTAGCTCACAAAGTAGAATTCTTGCTCCCAAGACATCACAGCTTACAGGGAGTACTGATCCAGACGGCATGATGTCACTTCCCGTGTGACCCCCGGAGCCACAGCATTGCGGAGCGAGGTTCTGGGATTCAGCCGTGTCGCTCCTAATGCAATGATGTCACTTCCAGGGTCGTGGCAGAAGTGAGGCCACTGGAGAAACGCAGGGCTCTTTTTCTAGCAGGAGCTCCTCTGCATATTAGGCCACGCCCCCCTGATGTAGCCAATCCTCCCGGAGCTTACAGTAGGCCCTGTACGAAGAGCCCAGTAAGCTCTTGGAGGATTGGCTACATCAGGGGGCGTGGCCTAAGATGCAGAGACGCTCCTGCTAGAAAATGAGCTCTGAGCTCAGGAATGGCAAACTGAATTTTCCCATGACTACGCTGAGCGCCCCGTCTGCTGCCGCCATCTACGCCACTCTCGCAGCGCCACCGAGATATCTACCACCTCCTCGCCAGAACAATCTCAGGCTTCAGTTTCCCTTTTTAAAAGGAATTAAGACAAAGAATCTTTCCTGTTCCAAATCTGCAAGGACTCCTTTTCTCCACACGGTGGCCCCACTGAGACATGCACGACCAAGGGAGAGAGACACCTACGCCTCTAAGCCCGTAAACAAGGGCGGGGAACTAGATCGGAAACGGACAAGTGTGGAGACCTCATTAGAATACCAGCAGTCGGGAGGTGGGGACAGGCTTTATTCAGTCCCCTTCCAGTAGGGGTCAGTTGTCAGAGGTTGCTGTGACTTCCAGGTGTGCACACACGCAAGAATATGGAAAGGGACAAGTGAAGGAGAGAAGCCGCGTGTGTTCCCAGCAATGGGCAAAGGCGTATCCTTAGGGGAGGGACGGTGGCTCAGTGGTAGAGCATCTGCTTGGTAAGTCCCAGGTTCAATGCCCGGCATCTCCAACTAAAAAGGGTCCAGGCAAATAGGCGTGAATAACCTCAGCTTGAGACCCTGGAGAGCCATAAATGGGGCTGTGGCTCAGTGGTAGAGCATCTGCTTGGTAAGCAGAAGGTCCCAGGTTCAATCCCCGGCATCTCCAACTAAAAAGGGTCCAGGCAAGTAGGCGTGAAAAACCTCAGCTTGAGACCTGGAGAGCCACTGCCAGTCTGAGGAGACAATACTTTGATGGACCAAGGGTCTGATTCAGTAGAAGGCAACTTCAGGTGTTCATATGAGCATAGGGAGGGACGGTGCTCAGTGAGAGCATCTGCTTGGAAAGCAGAAGGTCCCAGGTTCAATCCCCAGCATCTCCAACTAAAAAGGATCCAGGCGTGAAAAACCTCAGCTTGAGACCCTGGAGAGCCGCTGCCAGTCTGAGTGGACAAGACTGACTTTGATGGACCGAGGGTCTGATTCAGTATAAGGCAGCTTCGTATGCTCATATGTACCTACAGAGCTGCATTGACTGACTGACTGACTGACAAAAGTCACAGAGCAACCCCAGCACTAGTTGAAGCCCCTTTTGCCCGTTCCCCACCCCCACTTTCCAGAGCAAAAGACACAAGGTCCGGTACCTTCCGGAACGGAGGCCATTCCTCGTCACCAGACTGATTCAGGCTGTCGTTGTGCTCACAGTCGGTCTGGAAAATGTGGGCCGTGCCAAGTTTGTACAAGGGCTTGAGGGACACCCCTGAGGCATCCCAGAAGCGACTGTCCCGTCCTCATGGCTGCAACGGTAAGAACAAGCTGTTACGTCAACGCACAGAGGGTCACTCTGATACCTTCTCTTTTGCCACAGAGGAGGAGAAGGAGATTGGCTTTAAACCCTGTCCTTATCTCAAGAGTCTCCGCTCAGCGTACAATTTCCTTCCCTTCCTCTCCCCACAACAGACACCCTTGTGAGGTAGGTGAGGCTGAGAGAGCTCTGAGAAAACTGCTCTTGAGAGAACAGCTCTGAAAAGAATTGTGACTGACCCAAGGTCACCCAGCTGGCTGCATGTGGAGGAAGAGTAGGGAATCAAACCCAGTTCTCCCGGATCAGAGCGTGCTCTTAAGCACTGCATCAGACTGGCTCTTGCTCGTGTAAGACGTGGGCCAGCGATTTCCCCCAACATCTCTTCAGGATGACTCCAAACTACCACACACCCCTGTTCTCTCTGTGCCACTTTGAAATGGATGTTTGACTTCAAGCGGGCATGTTCAGAACTCACACGTCAATCAATCAACGTTTTATTATATCCCGCCCTCCCGCCGAAGCAGGCTCAGGCGGCTAACAACATCAAATACAGTAAAGTATACAATAAATATTTAAAAACAGTAGTTAATTCAAACAGTTTAATTTAAATTCCTAAAATTAACATTCTGGTGCTATTTCGGCAGGATGGTGAAAATCGCTTAGGCGCGTCCCTCTGCCGACGTGTTCCACTGTTGTCCAAAACCTTTTTTTTTTAATGAATGGCGGAGACCATTTTAACTAGTCATTCATCATATTTCCCCCCCGCACCTCTACCCTCCTCTACTTTAGCCTCACAACATCCTGCAAGGTAGTGAGAGGCAGCCCCAAGCTTCAGGGCACCGTGAGGATTCAAACCCGGCTCTCCAGGCCTAGTGTGACCAAAAAATGTGACGATTTGTGATCAGCATAAGGGTAACTTTTGCAGCCGAATGCAAAAAAAAAAAAAAATGGGTAGTGCTTTTTGCAGTTTTCTTGCAAAAGCCCGGCTATGAAACCCAAGGGGAGCCACAGAGACAGGCAACACTGCGTGGCAATTAAGAGCATCAGATGAGCATCTGGGAGATGCAGGTTCGAATCCCCATTCTACTCTGGAAGCTTGCTGGGTGATCTTGAGCCAGTCACACGCTCCCTTCCTCACCTCACGGGGTTGTGGGAAACAAGAGTGGCATAAATAAATCATCTGAAACCTGCAAGTCGCTTTTAAAAAAAACCCAAGTAACAGTCGCAGAGGACAATTCACACACGGACAATTTTTCCAGTTGCTAAGCCTGAAGGGTGACCGAGAATCAGAACTCAAGACGGAGCGAGGCAAACGAAGAGGCAGGGTTATGGGAACAAACACTCCATTCTCAACATTGGGCACTGGCGGCCAGGAGCTCGAAAAGCCCCCCTTCGAAAGTGCCTTAAAATAGACCCTGTCACGGCTTTTTTTGTAGCAGGATCTCCTTTGCGTATTAGGCCGCACCCCCTGATGTAGCCAATCCTCCACGAGCTTACAGGGCTCTGAGTACAGGGCTCCCTGTAAGCTCCAAGAGGATTGGCTACATCAAGGATGTATGCAGGGCGTTTTTTGTCGCAGGAGCTCCTTTGCATATTAGGCCACACGCCCTTGCTGTAGCCCAGGGTTTCCCAGACTTCTTTCCCGTGGCCCGGTTATTTTTACACTTCTCCTTCGTGGCCCACTAAAATTCAGGGGTGGAGCCAAGAGACTTTGGGGGTAGAGCCGGAAGACAGGAATTATGTCACTTCCTGTGGTGTCACTTCCAGGTCAAGGGCCAAGTGACGTCACTTCCAGGGCACACTGAACCAAAACTCCACCAAAACCAAAACCCCACCTTTTCCTGTGATGTCACTTCCAGGGCACTCCCCCCAAACCTGCCTCTTCTTCTGAAGTAACTTCGTTTTCAGAAAAATGTCTCTGAAACTCATGCTGAGCCAAAATGGGGGTGGAAAGTGGGTGGTCTGCAACTTTTTCATACATTCCCAGGGTCCTCTCTTTCCACCCTCACATCTGCATGCACCTATCAGTTTGTGTGTTCTTCTCCAGCTTGCAAGCACTCCTAATGCCCATGTTCAATTGCCTGCACCACCTACACTCCCCTTCCTCAATAGCACTGGCCAGTGTATGCAATTGGAAGTGCTGTTGCCGTTGCCATTGCCGTTAGGAATGCCAGTGCTGTGCCCTGGCAGCTGCTGTACCTCAAAATATGCTGACACATTTAGTAGGCCCTTCCTTCAGCTGCTACTACTGGAACCCTTCCTCAAGCTACAACCAAGCTTTCTTGGTTTCAAGAAAATCTTTTGATATCTATTTTTCATACTTTTCCTTGACTGAAACACTGGGAAATTGCTTTGAAATTACTGCAATCAATGAATTAATTTCAAGTTATATAAAGTTAATACAAGCTTTTCTGCAGTTATCCCAAAAAGGATATTTATGAGGGGATTGCTGCTTTTTACTGGCTGTGTTTCCCATGCCTTTAAAAGCAACCTGTTGTGCAGATATTTAGCCAGTGAATTTCATGCTTTTTAATATCTACAGGAGGAGTTTAATTTTGGTGTCAGACTGCTGTTAAAAGCAGGACCAGTAAAATGCTGCCAAGTTCATAGTACCATCACTTCCATTGCTGTTGAGATATACAGCAGTAATCTCCAATAATCTCTTTCTGCCCCACACCTCTAACTCTCACTCACTCACACAGAAATCTCATAGAAAGGCCAGCTGGCTACAACTGGGGGTGCCAGTTTTTCATTGACAGAGCTCCTATGTCTGTAACAACAGTATGATGAACAGAAAAGGTTCATCCAGTAAAAATGGAAGGAAAGAAAGAAAGAAAGCAAAAGAATGAAATGGAAGGAAAGGAAAGGAAAGGAAAGGAAAGGAAAGGAAAGGAAAGGAAAGGAAAGGAAAGGAAAGGAAAGGAAAGGAAAGGAAAGGAAAGGAAAGGAAAGGAAAGGAAAGGAAAGGAAAGGAAAGGAAAGGAAAGGAAAGGAAAGGAAAGGAAAGGAAAGGAAAGGAAAGGAAAGGAAGACATGGAAAGAAAGAACATAAGAGAAGCCATGTTGGATCAGACCAGTGGACCATCCAGTCCAAAATTTTCTCACACAATGCCCCAAAAGCACCAGAATGTTCACCAGTGGGGCCAGGGCACTAGAAGCCCTCCCACTGTTGCTTACCCCCACCCCCAGCACCAAGAATACAGACAGAGGATCCCTTGCAGACGGAAAAAGAAAGAATGGGGGACAAAGGGGAAAAAGCCTTCCTCACCATCAGATGACCCCAGCCAGCAACAATTCTGCCCAGGGGTCGTTTGGTAAAAAAAAAGCTATTGGAATGCCCGCCCCTTCTGGCTGAAAAAACATCCCCCCTTTTTTGCCACCCAGGGCTCCTGGGGGAATCTCCCCAAAAGAACATACTGCAAGGCACATGAAAGCTCATACCTTGAAGAACACTTCATGGATCTAAAGTGCCAGTGGACACCAGCTTTTCTCTCAAACACTGGGAGGGGGAAGAAGGAAGGAGAGGCAGCCCAGCTCCTCTCTGCACAACACAGACGGGGGAAGGAAGGAAACCAAATGGAGCTCAGGCTTTGCAGCCTGTGTCAGTCTTCAAGGCTGGCTTTTTTCTGCACAACAGAGAGACGGGGGAAGGAAGGAAGCCAAATGGAGTGCAGGTTTTGCAGCCTGTGCCAGTCTTCAAGGCTGGCTTTTCTCTGCACAACAGAGAGACGGGGGAAGGAAGGAAGCCAAATGGAGCTCAGGCTTTGCAGCCTGTGTCAGTCTTCAAGGCTGGCTTTTCTCTGCACAACAGAGAGACGGGGGAAGGAAGGAAGCCAAATGGAGCTCAGGCTTTGCAGCCTGTGTCAGTCTTCAAGGCTGGCTTTTCTCTGCACAACAGAGAGACGGGGGAAGGAAGGAAACCAAATGGAGCTCAGGCTTTGCAGCCTGTGTCAGTCTTCAAGGCTGGCTTTTTTCTGCACAACAGAGAGACGGGGGAAGGAAGGAAGCCAAATGGAGTGCAGGTTTTGCAGCCTGTGCCAGTCTTCAAGGCTGGCTTTTCTCTGCACAACAGAGAGACGGGGGAAGGAAGGAAGCCAAATGGAGCTCAGGCTTTGCAGCCTGTGTCAGTCTTCAAGGCTGGCTTTTCTCTGCACAACAGAGAGACGGGGGAAGGAAGGAAGCCAAATGAGAGCTCAGGCTTTGCAGCCTGTGTCAGTCTTCAAGGCTAGCTTTTCTCTGCACAACAGAGAGATGGTGGAAGGAAGGAAGCAGAGCAGAGGTCATGCTTTGCTGGGGGCGGGGCTAGCTTTGACTTTTCTCGTGACCCGGTAGTGAGGCTTCCATGGCCCGGGTACCAGGTCCCGACCCTGCAAATGGGAAACAGTGCTGTAGCCCAATCCTCCAAGAGCTTACTGTAGACCCTGTACTAAGAGCCCCATAAGCTCCAGGAGGATTGGCTACATCGGGGGGGGTGCGGCCTAATATACAAAGGAGTTCCTGCTACAAAAAAGGCCCTGGACCCCATTGCTCTCATAGCAGGAGGTCCAAGTGCAAAGCTTGCCGGGCAGAATTGGAGTCCTGTCTGAGGCTGCCCATGGAGAAGAAGGCAGGGGATGTTTAAGAGAGCCATTACGCCAGCTGTCACAACGCCAGCCTCGTTTTGCAAAGAACTCTTTCCTCTCATGAGAACATCTACCAAGGCGCTCTGTCCGGAGATGCAGGCTCAAAACAGATGCAGGGTTTGGGGTGTTATGAAGGGATCCTTCCCCCTGCCCAGAGTGTGGCAGAAGCTCGTGAGAAAGCCTTCCCACAGAAAAAAAAACCCACGTTAATTGAACTTCTAACGACGTCCACGTAAGTCTCTCCCCGGGAAGGATTTGGCCGTCTACTTCAGGCGTTCTCCTCCCCGCTGCCACCCCTCCGGCGTGAACATCTGCTGTCCCCGGCTGCGCTCTCCAAGGAGATGGAGAGCCAAATTAAACCCATAAAGCGCTCGGCTTTGAGCAGTTTGGACGTTGCCAGGAGTGAAAACAACAGAAGAGAAAATGAGGTGTGTGGGGGGGGGGGGAGGACAGGCAGGGAAAAACGGGGGGGGGGGGTTAGAGTCGGGGTTGTCTAGTCGCTGGAAGCAGATTAATCGATTAGGAACACAGGCTGACCAAAAGGATCCTTCCAACTCATGAAGAAAGATTTTTTTTAAATTGAATTTTTTAGAACAAGTATTTATAATTAAAGAGTGCCAGTTTCATAGGGGCACTTCTCTCCTACGCTAGAATGGAGAGGAGAAGCGCTCTTTCCAAGCAGATGGATATGTGACTGAAAAATTAAGAAGGTTTTGTTTTCTCATGAGGTAATTTAAACTGGATTTCTAAACAGAAAAGCCCTTAAAGGTTCTCCCTACATGTCAAGCAAGGTGCTCCGTCTGTGATAATTTTGGGGTCCTCTTTCCATTATTTTTCCAGCCCAATAAAATTTCAGACATTTATACCTCACTTTTCTCGCTTAAAGAAGTTCACAATAATTCTCCTCTTGTCCAACTTTATCCTCAAGACCACCTTGTGAGGTAGGTTAGTCCAAGAGTGCATGACCATTCCAAAGTCACCCAGCAAGCTTTTGTGTCAGAGAGAGGAGATTCGAACCCGGCTCTTCCCGGATCCTGGCCCCACGCTCTAACCCGCTATGGTACACTGGTGACACCCTTAATATCACATGCAAAAATACACTTTGTATGCCAAACTCTACATCTCACTCTAAGTAACAGTTAGGTCACATGCGCAAGACTCGAACTCACCTCCCCCGCCTCCCCAAGACAGCATGGAACCAAAACTGCCCCATAACTCACCCGGTCAAGAGAAGCCCCCTCTGCGTTGGTTCCTGCGCCAGATTTCTTCCCCCAGTGATGGGCCAGTTCTGTTAAAGGGGGGGAAAACGACTCTTAGAGTAGGGTTGCCAATCTCCAGTTGGGGTCAGGGGATCCCCAGGTTGAAGCCCCTCCCCCTGCTTCAGAGCTCTCAGAAAGCAGGGAGGGGCAGGGAATAGCTGCTGGGTGCACAATTATACCCTATGGAGACCCGTCCCCATTGGGCATAATGGTGAATCAATTAGTGGTTATCGGAAGCTGTTGGAAGAGGGGCTGTTTTTTGAGGTGGAGGAACCAAACTGCAGCACAGCTGCTGGTGCTGCTTCTAAATAAATAAAAAAAGTTACAAAAAGATTGGGCCAAGGGGTCGAATTCTATGAGCCCCAAAAGAAGATGCCACTATCCATTATTTCTAATGGAGGGCAAGCATTTAAAAGGAACGCAGTCCTTTTAAGTGCCACGGCAGCTCACCCGGAATTTAGAATCATGGTTGCAAGAGACCTCCAGGGTCATCTACAACCCCCTGCACAATGCAGGAACTTCACAAATACCTCCCCCAAAATTCACAGGATCTTCATTGCTGTCAGATGGCCATCTAGCCTCTGTTTAAAAACCCCCAAGGAAGGAGAGCCCACCACCTCCCGAGGAAGCCTGTTCCACTGAGGAACTGCTCTAAACTCACAAATCCCTCCCCCTAAATTCACAGGATCTTCATTGCTGTCAGATGGCCATCTAGCCTCTGTTGAAAAACCGCCAAGGAAGGAGAGCCCACCACCTCCCAAGGAGGAAGCCTCTTCCACTGAGGAACCGCTCTAAACTCACAAATCCCTCCCCCTAAATTCACAGGATCTTCATTGCTGTCAGATGGCCATCTAGCCTCTGTTCAAAAACCTTCAGGGAAGGAGAGCCCACCACCTCCCGAGGAGGAAGCCTGTTCCACTGAGGAACTGCTCTAAACTCACAAACACCTCCCCCTAAATTCACAGGATCTTCATTGCTGTCAGATGGCCATCTAGCCTCTGTTGAAAAACCGCCAAGGAAGGAGAGCTCACCACCTCCCAAGGAGGAAGCCTGTTCCACTGAGGAACCGCTCTAACGGTCAGGAAGTTCTTCCTGATGTTGAGCCGGAAACTTTTCTGATTTAATTTCAACTTTTCTGATTTAATTTCTGATTTAATTTCTGGTCCTACCTTATGGAGCCACAGAAAACAGGCGGCTGAGAGGTGATCTGATTATCATCTTCAAGGACTTGAAGGGCTGTCCTATAGAGGATGGTGCAGAATTGCTTTCTGTGGCCCCAGAAGGTAGGACCAGAACTAATGGGTTAAAATTAAATCAAAAGAGTTTCCAGCTCAACATTAGGAAGAACTTCCTGACCGTTAGAGCAGTTCCTCAGTAGAACAGGCTTCCTCCTTGGGATGTGGTGGGCTCTCCTTCCTTGGAGGTTTTTAAACAGAGGCTAGATGGCCCTCTGACAGCGATGAAGTTCCTGTGAATTTGGAGGGGGTATTTGTGGGTTTCCTGCATTGTGCAGGGGGTTGGACTAGATGACCCTGGAGGTCCCTTCCAACTCTATGATTCTATGATTCCTCTCCAGGGTAATCATACCCCAGCTCCTCCTTCAACCTTTCTTCACAGAACTTGGTCTCCAGACCCCTCAATTCCTTCAGAGTTCCCTCTCCTGCTAGAGAATGAAACATTATGAAGACGAAAGTTTATCTGGGACAAACCTACACCAAGGGAGCACTTTTGGTGCACTAAATTCCCACACGCCTCAATCCTAACTGCTCCATAAATACTGCCTTTGAGTTTCCCTCCGCCTTCCAAGATAATCTCTTTGGCTCGGCCTATCTAGTTATCATTCACATTTTTTATTCCACCCTTCCCCCGGGGAGCCGGGGCTGGAGTACACGGTTGTCCCTCCCTTGCTGCGTCCTCACAACAACCTCGTGACGTAGGAGAGGCGGAAAGCGAGGGAAGACGCCCATGGTTATGCAGCCAAATTCACCACCCAACAGAGACTCGAACGTGGACTTCTGAGGTCCTGTTTGTACCACGTCCCCCCACCTTGAAGGCGTCCAAACAAGCTGAAGGGCAGTAGATTAACGATGGACAAAGGGAAACACTTTATACCGGGGGTGGCCAACGGTAGCTCTCCAGATGTTTTTTGGCCTACAACGCCCATCAGCCCCAGCCGGCATGGCCAATGGCTGGGGCTGATGGGAGTTGTAGGCAAAAAAAACATCTGGAGAGCTACCGTTGGCCACCCCTGCTTTACACAGTAAGTGATTAAAAATGTGGGATTCACTGCAAGAGGATGTAGCGATGGCCAGAGAAACGACAATCACCGCTTTGGGGGTCAGGAAGAAGAAGCGGCGTAGGCAGGCTACTAATGGGGCTTCCTTATCAGGAGCACATTCAGCCTGTGCTGAGAGCGCTGCACTGGCTGCCTGGTGCGTACCGAATTTGGGGAGGGATGGTGGCTCAGTGGTAGAGCATCTGCTTGGGAAGCAGAAGGTCCCAGGTTCAATCCCCAGCATCTCCAAAAAAGGGTCCAGGCAAATAGGTGTGAAAAACCTCAGCTTGAGACCCTGGAGAGCCGCTGCCAGTCTGAGAAGACAATACTGACTTTGATGGACCGTGGGTCTGATTCAGTATAAGGCAGCTTCATATGTTCATATGAATCCGTTTCAAGGTCCTGGCATTAACCTTCAAAGCCCTATACGGCCTAGGACCTACCTATCCGCGGGACCGCCTTGCCCCACACGTTCCCCAGAGAGCACTTCGATCAAGCTCTCCAAATCTTTTGGCTGTCCCTGGGCTAAAAGAGGCTAGGCTTAATTCCACCAGAGCAAGAGCCTTCTCGGTGTTGGCCCCAGTACTCTGGAACACCCTCCCAGAAGGCATCAGGGCCCTGCGGGATTTATCGCAGTTCCACAGGGCCTACAAGACTGAACTGTTTTGGATGGCTTATAACGTCTAATGGGAGAAGACCGCCACCACACCTGCATCCATCGCGCTTTTATTACTAGCTGCCCAGGATCTGTGCGCCTGAGAAAGAAAATCCGCCTGAAGTAGCACCATGGCCATTTATCTGCTTGTTTTAATGTTTTAATCTTGTTTTTGTTTGCTGTCTATTTTACGCTGTTAGCCGCCTTGAGTCTGTACAGAATGGGCGGGATATAAATCTAACTTAAATAAAATTAAATTAAAAATAAAAGAAGAAAATTGGATTTATACCCTGCCCTTCTATCTGAATCTCAGAGCGGCTCACAATCTCCGTTACCTTCCTCTCCCACAACAGACGCTCTGTGAGGCGGGTGGGGCTGAGAGAGCTCTCCCAGAAGCTGCCCTTTCAAGGACAACTCCTGCCAGAGCTACAGCTGACCCAAGGCAATTACAGCAGCTGCAAGTGGGGGAGTGGGGAATCAAACCTGGTTCTCCCAGATAAGAGAGCTATGGCTGACCCAAGGCCATTCCAGCAGCTGCAAGGGGAGGAGGGGGGAATCAAACCCGGTTCTCCCAGATAAGAGAGCTATGGCTGACCCAAGGCCATGCCAGCAGGTGCAAGCGGAGGAGTGGGGAATCAAACCTGGTTCTCCCAGATAAGAGAGCTATGGCTGACCCAAGGCCATTCCAGCAGCTGCAAGTGGAGGAGTGGGGAATCAAACCTGGTTCTCCCAGATAAGAGAGCTATGGCTGACCCAAGGCCATTCCAGCAGCTGCAAGGGGAGGAGGGGGGAATCAAACCCGGTTCTCCCAGATAAGGATCCGCGCACTTCACCACCACACCAAATTGGCTCTCTTTCTCCAGGCCAGTTTGGCCAGGGATCCTGGAGGGGGTTTTTTGCTACCTTTTTGGCACAGAACAGGGGTCACTGGGGGTGTGGGGGGAGGTGGTTGTGAGTTTCCTGCATTGTGCAGGGGATTGGACTTGATGACCCTGGAGGTCCTTTTCAACTCTATGAATCCATGAAAAGAGAATTAGATTGATGGAGGAGAGGTCTATCAATGGCTACTAGCCATGTTGATTAAAGGGAACCTTGACATACAGAGGGATATAATTTTTTTCAACAGTCATTGATCAAATACATAAAAGAGGAGCAAAAGATCTCGTATCTCAGCTGGTACACCGTAAAAATTCATACAGACTTTATCAGCAATATCAGTCAACAAAACAGCAAAAATAAACGACTGTTAAATAATTAAAGTAATTAAAATCTCTGTTTGGGCTAAGTGTTGATAGCTTGTTTCCGGATTTTAATGGCCTGCATAGCAAATTTTGCCATGTTTAAAGTAATTACCTGCTCTCTGTCAGCTAACGACTTGTCTAAATAAAACCTTTCATACAGAGGCAGTAAACTTCTGAATACCAGTGCTGGATATCAGATTCAGTCAGTTGAACTAGGTGACCCTGGAGGTCCCTTCCAACTCTGTGACTCTATGAAGCAAGATACACATGCCCCCCTCCCCCTCACAACCACATCTGAGGGGTCAATATGGCTCCCCCAGCAACGCCCGTGTGCCAACTCACCCCAGAGGACAACCGGGGACTCTGATGCTCTCCCGCGTTGATAATCCGCTCCCAGAGCTTGAGGGGGACATTGGAGATGTGGTACGAACAGGTGATGGCGGAGGAGTGGAGTGGGGCCAGGTAGGGGGCGGGAATGGTGGGCCAACCGGGCGTCTTCAGGTCAATCACGACCAATTCCTCTTCCACCAGAGCCACCAAGGCTGTCGGGTTGTCAAACTCTGAAAAACAGAGGGACAAGATGCAGTGCATACAAAACCCTCCGCACCGAGGACGCCATTTCATGCTAAGTGGCGACGGACACACACCCCCACCTCAGAAGAGACCTTAGAACAGGGGTGTCAAACGTGTGGCCCAAGGGATGGATTAGGCCCCCAGAGGGCTCCTATCAGGCCCACAAGCAACTCACTGTCATCTGCTTCCTTCTCCCTCTCTCTTACTTCCTTCTGCATCACAGCTTGCTTTGCAAGCCTTCCTCAATCGCACAGGAACTACAGAGCAAAGCCTCTATTTTCTCCATTGGCTGACCAGCGCATGAAGCAACTTATGTACAAAAGCTTGCAGTGCCCAGCCATTTCATGTTTTCCCCTGGGCCCTAGGCTCAAAGCACGGACCATGAGATTTCTGTAATGAATGTAAATAAACCAAACTTGGTTTGCAATTTACAGACACACACCTGGACAGCATACTCAAAATTGCTACAGCACAGGCATTTCCTCCAGATCTTGATGTAAGGATTCAGAGCAAGCGGTGTCAGTTATCAGAAGCCGTTAAATACGCAAAATATTGCAAGAGCGCTAATCTTTTAAGCGTATTTTATTTTAAGTTTCTACACAAATCTTTAATTGTCTTTGTCTGTGCCCTTTATAAAGTTTGTACCTCCGCTACCTGGCGTTACATTTTATGTCAAATATGGTGTGAGCCGCCCTGAGCCTGCTTCGGCGGGGAGGGCGGGATATAAATAAAAAGTATTATTATTATTATTATTATTATTATTATTATTATTATTATTATTATTATTATGTCGCACATGGTCCGGCCCGACAAGGTCTCATTTACGATCCGGCCCTCATAGCAAATGAGTTTGACACCCCTGCGTTAGAAGCTGGGAAAGACGAGGGAGGCTCAGGGGTTTTTTTAAATAGCAAACTGCATACCCTCCTCTACCTCGGTGTCGTATACCGTGAAGAAGTCAATCACGCGCGACGTGAAGTCCAAAGTGACCAGCGTCTGCCCTTGCAGAATAGTCACACAGTGCCGGTCCCCGTAACTGGCCCGGGGCATCCCGCCACTGAAAATGATGAAGTGACCCCTATAGGGAGAGAAAAATCAAGGCTCAGAAGACAGCTCCACCCCTCCACACTTCCTGGTCAGAAGCCTGACGAAACCTGGGGGAGGTACTGGCTGGATGGCAACGCTCCCTCTAAGCTGTGGAGTCTTGCGAGCAAAAATTCTACTTCGAGAGCTACTGGCGTTAAAGTTGGGAGCTGCTGCATCAATTCGTTTGCTCATTGCTCAGGGGCCATCTTTCCTGAGCTTGAGGGGGACATTCCCCTAGGGCCCAGGGGAAAAACGTGTGAGATGGAGGCTAAAAGAACTGTGAGCTAACTCACACTACCTCAGCTTAGAGGGAACACAGCGGGACGGCGGGGGTCCAACAGTCAGGAAGAAGACTGACTTAGGACTCCCTTCCCCTTGAGTAAATGGACGCATCACACCATTAACTTACAAGAAAACAAGATTCACATTTTCTCCATGCTGTATTATCATACCCACAATCCTATGCTAATCCTATGAGAGGACCGGGTAAACATCTGGAGCAGAGGTCCATCAGTGGCTATTAGCTACAATGTATTGATGGAACTCTCTGGGGCAGTGATGCTCTGTATTCTTGGTGCTTGGGAGGGGCAACAGTGTGAGGACCTCTAGGGTCCGGGCCCCACTGGTGGACCTTCTGATGGCACCTGGAGTTTCTTGGCCACTGTGTGACAGAGAGTGATGGACTGGAGAGGCCATTGGCCTGATCCAGCATGGCGTCTCTTATGTCTGGGGGAGTAATGCTCTGTATTCTTGGCGCTTGGAGGGGGGGGGGGGCAACAGTGTGAGGGCTTCTAGAGTCCTGGCCCCACTGGTGGACCTCCTGATGGCACTTGAGTTTTTTGGCCACTGTGTGACACAGAGAGTTGGATTAGATGGGCCATTGGCCTGATCCAACATGGCTTCTCTTGTGTTCTTATGTCTGGGGCAGGGATGCTCTGTATTCTTGGTGCTTGAGAGGGGCAACAGTGTGAGGACTGCTAGTGTCCTGGCCCCACTGGTGGACCTCCTGATGGCACCTGGTTTTTTGGCCACTGTGTGAAACAGAGTGTTGGACTAGATGGGCCATTGGCCTGATCCAACATCGCTTCTCTTAGGTTCTTATGTCTGGGGCAGTGATGCTCTGTATTCTTGGTGCTTGGGGGGGGGGGGCAGCAGTGGGAGGGCTTCTAGTGTCCTGGCCCCACTGGTGGACCTCCTGATGGCACCTGTTTTTTAATTTATTTTATTTTATTACATTAAACTTCTATCCTGCCCTCTCCGCAAGCGGACTCAGAGCGGCTTACAACATTCATTTATACAATTAAGGACAGTAAATCAATAAAAACAATAAAACATCAATACAATTTTAAAAAATTTAAAACTATTTCATGGTGCTGTATCATTACTATATTGGCGGTTCTGCTTTTCAGAAGGTGATCACTGAGGACTCTAACTGATGTCAGGTGGCAGCTCTCTCTCAGTTAAACATCGAAGGCCTGTCGAAACCATTTGGTCTTACAGGCCCTGCGGAAATTAGGAAGGTCCCACGGGGCCCTTAAGGCCTCCGGGAGAGCATTCCATAATTCTGGTGCTGCCACCACATGTTGGACTGCATGGGCTGTTGGCCTGATCCAACACGGCCTCTGTTATGTTCTTATGTCTGGGGAAGTGGTGCTCTGTATTCTTGGTGCTTGTGGGGGAGGGCAACAGTGGGAGGGCTTCTGGAGTTCTGGCCCCACTTGCGGACCTCCTGATGGCACCTGGTTTTTTTGGCCACAGTGTGACAGTGTTGGACTGGAAGGGCCATTGGCCTGATCCAACATGGCTTCTCATACTTTCTTCTGTGACAGAGTGTTGGACTGGAGGGGCCACTGGCCTGATCCAACATGGCTCCTCATATGTTCTTATGTGACAGAGTGTTGGACTGGATGGGCCATTGGCCTGATCCAACAGGGCTTCTCTTATGTTCTTCTGTGACACAGAGTGTTGGACAGGAGGGGCCATTGGCTGGATCCAACAGGGCTTCTCAAATGTTCTTCTGTGACAGAGTGTTGGACTGGAGGGGCCACTGGCCTGATCCAACATGGCTTCTCTTATGTTCTTATGTGACACAGAGTGTTGGACTGGGTGGGCCACTGGCCTGATCCAACATGGCTTCTCTTATGTTCTTATGTGACACAGAGTGTTGGACTGGATGGGCCATTGGCCTGATTCAACATGGCTTCTCTTATGTTCTTATGTGACACAGAGTGTTGGACTGGAGGGGCCACTGGCCTGATCCAACATGGCTTCTCTTATGTTCTTATGTGACACAGAGTGTTGGACTGGATGGGCCACTGGCCTGGTCCAACAGGGCTTCTCTTATGTTCTTATGTGACACAGAGTGTTGGACTGGAGGGGCCACTGGCCTGATCCAACATGGCTTCTCTTGTGTTCTTATGTGACACAGAGTGTTGGACTGGATGGGCCACTGGCCTGGTCCAACAGGGCTTCTCTTATGTTCTTATGTGACACAGAGTGTTGGACTGGAGGGGCCACTGGCCTGATCCAACATGGCTTCTCTTGTGTTCTTATGTGACACAGAGTGTTGGACTGGATGAGCCATTCGCCTGATCCAACATGGCTTCTCTTATGTTCTTATGCTCATAAGATCCAGCACAGACATTCAGGGAAATAAGGGGGTAGAGACAAATGGGTAGCATCACTTTGGACCCCCGTTTTTTGGGGGGTAGGGGGGACCACTGTGATATGTGACAAACTCTCCTTGTCTTACTAGCACCGCTAGCCGACGACGGGGTCGCACCCTGCAGCTCTAGTTTCCTATTAGCACAGAAGAATTGGATTACACAGAGGGAAATTCCCAGAAGGCATTGTCACCGGTGGTCACAGGCGCCACGCGGGCTGCTCTACCGCCTCAAGCGCTCTGCCACCGCATTCTCCAACGCGCATGAGTCGATCCAGCCATGAGGCGGTACGTACCCCGTCTCGCACGTCTGCCACACAATCTTGTTGATCGCTTTGCACGGGAAGGGACCTGAAACGGAACAGAAGGGTTTGGGAGGATGCGAGCCATCTTTTGTACACAACAGGATAAAAACAAGCAGTCGTTTCTTCCCTCGCCCCGCTCTGCCGTTACTGCTCCCTCCGATCAGAGCTGGGGAATCTTATGACTAACGTTTAGCCGCAATAAGAACAGCTGGGCGACACAGTGTTGCAAACCCTCTTCCGTTGTTAAAAAAAAAAGATTCGAAAGCTTCTAGTCCTCGTGGGTGCAAAGGTTCTTAGAACAGCACGCTGGATTTCCGTAAGCAGGGGGTTTTGCGGAAAGAGGGCTTCCCCACGCTGGCCTGCCAGCTGCACCAATCGGCGCCGAAAACTGCTGCCAACGGAAAATGAATATTTGCACCCTTCCAGAAAAACAATCGCAAGCTGGGCCCTTGTCACCCTCGAGGAACAGCCGGCTTCCTTAACCGCCAGGACACGGTAAACCATAGCCCTGTTCACCGTCTGCATTAAGCCCTGCGGAGGCCCTTAGGCAGTCAAAATCTCAAGGGGAGGGGGGGCCCTCGCAAATGATCTCAGAGTTGGCGCGCCCGCCCCACCACAGCCTGCAGGCCCCTTCTCCAAAGCCCCTTTGACAAAGCTGCGGGGGAGAGGCGGAAGAGGCAAGCTCGGCGACCACGCCAGCAGCAGCCACACCAGGAGAGCCGGGCAAAGAGCACCTCAGTTGCCGGCTGTATGTGCAGACTGGGAGGGCTGAAAGCAGAGGAGAAACTGGGGAGGGGGGGGGACCGGACCGGGACCCCTAAAAGTGTGTGGGCCCAAGGGCAGTGCCTACTTGGCCTAATTGCTAATTCGGCCTTTCTTGTTCACACGTTACAGTGAACACACGTACATCTAACCGGGGAGCCCATTAGCGCAACTCACTTGCATAACTCATCTGCGTCTGCCCCACACCCCTGACATCACCGGAAGGGGCAGACAATTCTATCCGCTCAGCATCTACCTTAAAATGCTTCTTGAACTAGAATTCTTCCGCCTCTCCCCCGCAGCTTTGTCAAAGGGGCTTTGGAGAAGGGGCCTGCAGGCTGTGGTGGGGCGGGCGCGCCAACTCTGAGGTGAAACTTTACTTCCCATCATACTTTTAAAATCACTTCCTCCTACGTGGCCACAGTGGCACGAGGAAGATTTCCACCTGCTTGATCCGTTTTGGTTATCTTGCCATTTTTTTGTGGGAGAAAATGAGAGAGAGTTTGTCAAATCTTTAAAATTCAGCAAAATTCTCACAGCGGGGGGGTTGAGCCATGGAGCCCAGGAGCAATTATCTGAGGCGAGGGGGTAAGCAAGAAAGAGCGCAATAAAATTTAGAGGCTCTGGAACTCCACTCCTGTGAGCTCCTGCCCCAAATGAGGCTTGAACCCAACACATATGTGCATACATCTGTTTGCAAGAAACAGACGAGCATTCACTTTACGAATGAAACTGGAGACAAGAAGAAGGCGACGACTGCAGATCTATACCGCACTCTTCTCTCCAAATCACTCAGAGCAGCTTACAATCTCCTATATCTTCTCCCCTCACAACAGACACCCTGTGAGGTGGGTAGGGCTGAGAGCTCTCCCAGAAGCTGCCCTTTCAAGGACAACTCCTGCGAGAGCTATGGCTAACCCAAGGCCATTCTAGCAGCTGCAAGTGGAGGAGTGGGGAATCAAATCTAATTCTCCCAGATAAGAGAGCTCTGGCTGACCCAAGGCCATTCCAGCAGCTGCAAGTGGAGGAGTGGGGAATCAAACCTGGTTCTCCCAGATAAGAGAGCTATGGCTGACCCAAGACCATTCCAGCATCTGCAAGTGGAGGAGTGGGGAATCAAATCCGGTTCTCCCAGATAAGAGAGCTCTGGCTGACCCAAGGCCATCCCAGCAGCTGCAAGTGGAGGAGTGGGGAATCAAACCCGGTTCTCCCAGATAAGAGAGCTATGGCTGACCCAAGGCCATTCCAGCAGCTGCAAGTGGAGGAGTGGGGAATCAAACCCGGTTCTCCCAGATAAGAGAGCTCTGGCTGACCCAAGGCCATCCCAGCAGCTGACCCAAGACCATCCCAGCAGCTGCAAGTGGAGGAGTGGGGAATCAAACCCGGTTCTCCCAGATAAGAGAGCTACGGCTGACCCAAGGCCATTCCAGCAGCTGCAACTGGAGGAGGGGGGAATCAAACCCGGTTCTCCCAGATAAGAGAGCTCTGGCTGACCCAAGGCCATCCCAGCGGCTGCAAGTGGAGGAGTGGGGAATTAAACCCGGTTTTCCCAGGTAAGAGTTCGCACACTTCACCACTACACCAAACTGGCTCTCTACCAGTACCGGAAATGTGAGGTTGAAATGGCACGTTCTTGTGCCAAACACTAACTTGAGAATCACTAAGCACATTTATAAAGAAAATTCAAATGCACACTATCCGTGGATTGCACGTGCGTTCCGTGTAACATGTGAGTAGGGCTCTCACTTGATAGGATTGTTCCCTTTTTCAAGAAAGCTATTTAGCCACAGGATGCAACATTAAGAAATCCAGCCTGGGGCCCAAAGATTTCCTTTTTTTTTAAAGAGAGAGCATTAAATCGCGTTTTCCGAGCAATTACCAGAGATGGCTTCCAGCCGATAAATTATCCTCGCCTACTGCCTGGCAGATGGCATGCAAGGAGCTCAGCTTTGATGCCCCTGCGCCCGCGTCAATCCTCCAAAATGTAATTATGACATCTCCCCAGGCCCCGGCCAAACGTGAGCAAAGAAACTGAGCAGGTACCAAGATCGCGCGAAGAAGCAGTAGGAAACGCACCGCCACCGAACTCACCGTAAGGGATCGTGGAAGTGACCGGCTGAATGGTCTTAGGAGAGCCCTCTGGGACCGACCAGACCGCGTAGCCGCCATCGCTGTGAGAGCTCACAACCGTCCGGCCGCTCCGCTCCCAGCTGACACTTTCCAGTTGCTGGGAGAAACAAACACACCAACTGTGAACTCGAATGTGTTTGGGGGAGAAGGAAGAATGAAATGAAATTGCTGAGCAGTTGGGTTAGAACGGATAAAAGGAAGTCCTTCTTCACCCAAAGGGTGATTAACACATGGAATTCACTGCCACAGGAGGTGGTAGCAGCTACAAGCATAGACGGCTTCAAGAGGGGATTGGATCAACATCTGGAGCAGAGGTCCATCAGTGGCTATGAGCCACAGTGGATTGTTGGAACTCTCTGTCTGGGGCAGTGATGCTCTGTATTCTTGGTGCTTGGGGGAGGGGCAACAGTGGAAGGGCTTCTAGTCTCCTGGCCCCACTGGTGGACCTCCTGATGGCACTTGGGGGGTTTTTTGGCCACTGTGTGACACAGAGTGTTGGACTGGATGGGCCATTGGCCTGATCCAACATGGCTTCTCTTATGTTCTTCTGTGACACAGAGTGCTGGACTGGATGGGCCATTGGCCTGATCCAACATGGCTTCTCTTATGTTCTTCTGTGACACAGAGTGCTGGACTGGATGGGCCACTGGCCTGATCCAACATGGCTTCGCTTATGTTCTTCTGTGACACAGAGTGCTGGACTGGATGGGCCATTGGCCTGATCCAACATGCCTTCTCTTATGTTCTTAAGAAGAGAGTAGGAGGGCTCACAAAAGGCACAGCCGTGTTATTGCAAACCTGGAATAAATAAAGTTGCACACAGTTTGGACAGAGGGAGCTGCAGGGTGAGAATCTGGTATTTGCAGAAAACAAAATTCTGGCATCTGAAAGACAGGGCCTTCAAAGGTGGACTGGGGGGTGGGGGTTGCATCCAACTCAGGGTTCCCAGCCTCCAGGTGGGATCTAGAGATCTCCTGGGATTACAACTGATCACCAGACAAAAGAGATCGGTTCCCATAGATCAGTTGGCTGCTTTGGGAATGGGAATTTTATGGTATTATGCCCCAAACGACATCTTTCCAATTCTAGGCTCCGACCTAGAAAAATAGGTGGTGGAGCTCATTAGCATAATTCATTAGCATGTGCCACCCCCCAAGCAGGCCTCGCTCGCCTGGGGCTCTCCTGGGCCACCGCCCCAGTCAAAAGGCCAGCCAGCCACTCGCAGCCCAAAATCACCTAAGAAGAGGAGAAAGGTGGTGCAGGCTTCTTCAGGGGTGAATGAGGGCTGCTGGGGGTGTGGCAAAGCCCCCGGTGGCTGGCTGGCTGCCTGCTCTCCTAATCCAGGGATCGTTATGCAGCTGCACCTCCTATTCCACGGACAAGGTAGGTGGGGAGGAGGAGGGGGAACCCTCAGAAAGTTTCAGGAGCTGGGCTCCTTTGAGCGCCTTCTGAATTCAAGGCCTGGCTTCGCCTCCAAAACCTCGAGGTATTTCCCGAGATAAAGCTGGCAAACGTAATACAATCGGTTCCCTACGGTGAAGCTCCCAAAAAGTGCAGGTCTTGCTGTAGACTCTTGTCCAGATGTGTTTTTAAAAAGTACTATGAAAATCAACACCTCTATTCAATGCAGCTCCCAAAGGCGGGATGGGAGACGCGCCAACGTTCAGGCCACCTTGAAAGGGAAACGCTGTCCTCAGTCTAATCTGTGCCAATGAGGGAGTCCCAAAGAGACTCAAGCATGCACATTTGGGTGCCAAGATGGAACAGGATCTATATCTGACTACGCCACTACAGACATGCAGCAGCCTGTTATCAAGCAGAAAGACAGGATACTCAAGAGCTGGGGTGGCCAACCTCTTCTTGAACGAGAACTAGTTCTGAGACATGAAAAATACCCCAAGTTATTCTCCCCACCCCAACTGGAAGGTTACCAAGTTTTGTCAAGTCCTAGAAACAGAAAAAAAAGGCTACAGCAGATCTGGGGAAAACCCAGGCAGCTCTAGGAATTGCTAAAAACTCTATGGAAAAACCATCGTTTCTGCTGATTCCTAAAATGACTTGCTGTCATTTCTGGGGCTTTCCCGGAAGTGAGCATTATGACATCATGTTGCACCCCGCCCCTGTTTTATGTCGTACCCTGTCCAGAGCCCGTTCATGGGAAGGGCGGGCTAAAAATTGAATAAATCAACACAAATGAAATCACTTCCAGGGAAAGCAAAGAATCAAGAGGGCGGAAGCTGAAGGAATTGCTAGAAACTTTATGGTTTTACCATAGAGTTTAGAAACTTTATGGTTTCCGACGATTCCTAGAGCTACCCACAGTCACTTCTGGGTTTTCCCTGGAAATGATGTCATCATGCCCACTCCTCTGCAAGGGTTTCCCCCCCCCCTATTCTATTCCAATTTCTTCTTCAGAAGAAGAAGTAGTAGAAGAAGAAGAAATTGGATTTATATCCCTCCCACCACTCCGAATCTCAGAGCGGCTCACAATCTCCATCATCTTCCTCCCCCACAACAGACACCCTGTGAGGTGGGTGGGGCTGAGAGAGCTCTCCCAGAAGCTGCCCTTTCGAGGACAACTCCTGCCAGAGCTATGGCTGAACCAAGGCCATTCCAGCAGCTGCAAGTGGAGGAGTGGGGAATCCAACCCGGTTCTCCCAGATAAGAGTCCGCGCATTTAACCACTACAGGAGTAGTATCTCCAGGAATAACAGGAGCTCGGGAAAATGATATCCCTAAATCCGACTGCACCGAAGCAGTCACACCTTGGTACGAGACAGAAGCCAGCCATATAGAACAGAAAAGAGATAAGACCCAGTGAGCGGCTTGTGGGGAATTCTTAGAAAACTTTCTAGACCAGCCACATACATACCTGGTTGCCTAGAAAGAGGTGCTCTACGTCTCTTGTGCTTTTGTTCCACAGCACCATCAGCCCCCTGCTGAAGCCAATCAGAATTTTGGTCGGGTCTCGCGGGTGTTCCTGGAGCGACTCCACCGGACCTAAAGCTTTCCCACATTTGTAGTCTTCGGGTACGCTGGAATGGAAACACAAGGCGTTCAGCAGTGGGCCACGATTCCCCTCAACACACGAGGGACTGGGCTGACCTCGGCCTGGAGCCAAACCTGCCCCTCTAATAACTTCACGCTTCATCAGGAACTTCGGGTAGCAGAATACACCCCTTAGGACAATATCTGACGATAAGAAAAAAAATGTCTCCAGGACACCCACAAGGAAGAGACGGGGACGAGAGGCCTTGGGCAAGGCCAGCTCGCCCGCTAGGCAAACTAGGTGGTTGCCTAGGGTGCCAAGAGGCAGGGGGCGGCAAATTGGGCTCTTGCCCCCTCCTCCGGTGCCCCAGGCAAGCGCTTAGCTCGCCTCCCTCCCTGCCGCGGCCGCTCCTAGCCCCCTTCGGGCCTCAGCCGCCCACCCCTCACGCGGTTTTCCTCTCACCCCCGTTCCGCTCGCGGGCTCCCTTCCTCCTGCTTGCTGGCAAAAAGTAAGCTTCGCCAGATTCGCAGCTCACGCCTCCACGTGTTGTCTCAGGACAGTGGAGCGCTGGGGGGGCCACCTGCCTAGGGTGCTATTCGCCATAGTGACGCCCCTGGCCTCGGGCTATTGAACTGGGTAGTGGACTGCCTCCAAACACGGAAGTTCCATTAGCCGCTGGCAAAACTCCAGGAATTTGTCGATAACCTTTCTGAACAGCTCACGTAAGCCGCTATGCCTGTAGTGAAGAACTCCACTCTTCTTCCACAAGGAGGGGCTGCAACTAAGACCCCTCCCCCCACCAAAGAATAGCTGCTAGTGAACGTCACACATTTTAAATACAATACAAGAACTCACAATACAACCTGGGACCTTTCTCACAATATGAGAACTCGTGGACATTCAATGAAATTGCTGAGCAGTCGGGTTAGAACGGATAAAAGGAGGTCCTTCTTCGCCCAAAGGGTGATAAACATGTGGAATTCACTGCCACAGGAGGTGGTGGCGGCCACAAGCACAGTAAGCTTCAAGAAGGGGTTAGATAAAAATATGGAGCAGAGGTCCATCAGTGGCTATTAGCCACAGTGTGTGTATATATATATATGTGTGTGTGTGTGTGTATATATATATATATATAAATAAATAAATTTTTGGCCACTGTGTGATACAGAGTGTTGGACTGGATGGGCCATTGGCCTGATCCAACATGGCCCCTCATATGTTCTTCTGTGACAGAGTGTTGGACTGGAGGGGCACTGGCCTGATCCAACATGGCTTCTCTTATGTTCTTATGTGACACAGAGTGTTGGACTGGAGGGGCCATTGGCCTGATCCAACATGGCTTCTCTTATGTTCTTATGTGACACAGAGTGTTGGACTGGAGGGGCCATTGGCCTGATCCAACATGGCTTCTCTTATGTTCTTATGTGACACAGAGCGTTGGACTGGAGGGGCCGTTGGCCTGATCCAACATGGCTTCTCTTATGTTCTTAAAATTGACTAGATAGAGGAATAGATGATAAGAGGGACAGATGATAGATTGATAGAGTGAGAGAGGGAGAGAGGGAGAAGAAGAGAAAGAGAAAGAGAGGAAGGGGAGGGTGTGAGAGAGGGAGGGAGAGAAAGGGAGGGAGGGAGAGGGGGGAGGGGGGGAGAGAGAGAGGAAGGGAGGGAGGGGAAGGGAGGGAGAGAGGGAGGGGGAGGGAAGGAGGGAGGGGGAGAGGAAGGGAGGAAGAGAGAGAGGGAGGAGGAGGGAGGGAGAGAGAGGGAGAGGAAGGGAGGGAGGGAGAGAGAGAGGGAGGGAGAGAAGGAGGGAGGGAAAGAAGGAGGGAGGGAGAGTGAAAGAGAGGGAGGGAGGGGGAGAGGAAGGGAGGGAGAGGGAGGGAGGGGGAGGGAGAGGAAGGGAGGAAGAGAGAGAGGGAGGGAGAGAGGGAGGGAGGGGGAGGGAGAGAGAGGGAGGTGGAGAGAGAGGGAGGGGGAGGGAGGGAGAGAAAAAGAGGGAGGGGGAGGTGGAAGGAGGGGAGGGAGAGAAAGGGAGAGAAAGGGAAGGAGGAGGAGAGAGGGAGGGAGGGAGAGGAACGGAGGGAGAGGGAGAGGAAGGGATAGATGTATGGCTGATATAGATTCTTCCCTCCCGTCCACCAAGCAGCTCACAGTGAGCATCCTTCACTCCTCCTTCCTTCACAACAACCCTGTGAGGCAGGTTAGGCTGAGAGTGTGGGATTGGCCCAAGGTCACCCAGCAAGCTTCCATATCAGGGTGAGGATTCAAACAAGTCCTCCTGGATCCTAGTTCTATCCTTTACAACAGGCTGTTCTCCATGCACCCCCCCGCCCCACATATTGTGTTAAGGAACACAATACACCTCCCAGCGTTTGACTATAACTGCACAAGAGTTGGCATATCAGGTCACATATGAAGCTATTGAATCAGGCCCCTGGGTTCATCGAAGTCAGGATTCTCTACTCAGACTGGCAGTGGCTCTCCAGGGTCTCAGGCTGAGGTCTTTCCCATCACCTCCTGCCTGGTCCTTTTAACTGGAAATGTTGGGGATTGAACCTGGGACCTTCTGCATGCCAAGCAGAGGCTCTGCCACTGAGCCAAGGTCTCAGGTCAAAGTTTTTCCCATCACCTCCTGCGTGGTCCTTTCAACTGGAGATGCTGGGGATTGAACCTGGGACCTTCTGCATGCCAAGCAGAGGCTGTACCACTGAGCCAGGGTCTCAGGTCAAGATCTTTCCCATCCCCTCCTGCCTGGTCCTTTCAACTGGAGATGCTGGGGATTGAACCTGGGACCTTCTGCATGCCAAGCAGAGGCTCTGCCACTGAGCCAGGGTCTCAGGTCAAGGTCTTTCCCATCACCTCCTGCGTGGTCCTTTCAACTGGAGATGCCAGGGATTGAACCTGGGACCTTCTGCATGCCAAGCAGAGGCTCTGCCACTGAGCCAGGGTCTCAGGTCAAAGTTTTTCCCATCACCTCCTGCGTGGTCCTTTCAACTGGAGATGCCGGGGATTGAACCTGGGACCTTCTGCATGCCAAGCAGAGGCTCTGCCCCGAGTCCCAGTCCCTCCCTTCCCCTCGCCCCGATGATTCCTAAACTCACCTCTGCAGAATCTCGTCTTGATACAGAGACTTGTCCTCCAGGAGCGTCAAACTCGGTAGCTCCAAGAAGTAGACGCCACCCCCTTCTGTCCCGAGGCACGCAATGTCACAGGTAGATATCAACAGGATCACCGTTACCCGAGTGATGCTGGGAGGAGAACTACGAAGACGAGAAGGAGAATCCACAAGTTACGAGCAGCACCCCCTTGCACATTAGATCGGTGGTTTTCAAAACAATCCTTTGAGGGAACCACTTTTGATTTGTTCCCCAAGGAGAAGACGACTGCAGATTTATACCTCACTCTTCTATCCGAATCAGAAAATCAGAGTGGCTTGCAATCTCCTTTATCTCCTTCCCCCACAACAGACACCCTGTGCGGTGGGTGGGGCTGAGAGAGCTCTCCCTGAAGCTGCCCTTTCAAGGACAACTCCTGTGAGAGCTATGGCTGACCCATGGCCATTCCAGCAGGTGCAAGTGAAAGAGTGGGGAATCAAACCCGGTTCTCCCAGATAAGAGTCTGCGCACTTAACCACTACACCAAGCTGGCTCTGAGGCACCGAGAGGTTCCCTGTTTGTGGGGGACACAGTCGATGCCTCATTGGCATCTCACAGAGACTGGTCATGCCCAAGAAGAGCCCCAACACTCTCCAAAGGTCGGTCCCTGCTAGAGGAACACAGTTTTTCAGAGAAGCTTCCTCAATATTATTGGCCAAAGAATTCCAAAATTGCTCCTAAGGCCGCAAGGTTTCTCAGAAGGGATTTTGAAGACCACCGTACCAAAACTGGAGCTTGTATGCGCACGCAAAGCTGCGGCCTAAAGAAGAACGTTTGAGACCCAAAGGAAAACATCTCTACCACCTTCTTGGAAGGTTCAAATCCTGTCCAGCAAGCCGCCTCCCTGTCATTCCTTGCTTTCAGCAGCGTCACCAGCTTTAAGATTCAACAAAACAAGTGTGTTCCCAAAATCCACGACCGGTGGGCTCATATTTAATGGAAGCCGCAGCCAGGAAGGAATTCAGAACCCAAGATGGAGGACGCTCAGCCATGCGCCCCCTCATCCCTTGGCCCGCCCCTCTTCACAAGGAGGCTTTCCTGAAGTTCAGGTGCCAAATGGCGGCCATATTTCACGGAGTTACCTCACAACATCGTTTTTAATGGGTTTCTCAGAGTTCCTCTGTGCTCTCTCAAGTTCACCCCAGATCCAATTTGAGAGATAACGAGAAAATGAGAGGGCTGCAACAGTCACGAAGAGATTTTAAAAAATGAGGCCAAGGCCAGTGGTGCAAGTGAATGAAAAATATATTTTATTACTCCCCTAAAAATACAAGGGAATCCGTAATATAATATACAAACGGGATACTGAATCCTCATAATCGTATAATGAGAAGCGGGTGCCTGTGAAATCGCAGTGGGAATTCCTGCCTGCCCCACCCCAGAATCACCACAGCAACGGCTCCCCCACATCCTATCCAACCCCAGTTTTGCCATGGTAGCAACTCTCCCCAGTCCGTCTGACGTGGCTTCACTGTCTCAACAGCCTGGCTGCAGAAAAGGAGTAGGGGCCTTCTCTGTTTTTGCACAGACCACGCTCTTGTATTTGGAGAATTTAACTCCGCCCCCTCAGTTTGTTTTCTAGTTTTCAGATTATTCTGCAAATCTGGGGAGTCCTTCCAACTCTGATGTAAAATCTACCTTCCATCAGTGTAGCTCAGATCAGATTTAAGGATCTGCAGATGAGGCTACACTTCGTTATTAGAATACACAACAGATCAGGGGTGACCAAACTGTGGCTCAGGAGCCACGTGTGGCTCTTTCACACATATTCTGTGGTTCTCAAAGTCCTCACCACCCCATTGGCCAGCTCGGAGAAGGCATTTCTTTCTTTAAATCACTTCTCCAAGCCAAGCCAGCCAGAAGCCCGGAGAATGCATTAAAAATTAAAATTGCTTTCTTTTCATCTCTCCCTCCTCCCATCCATTTTCTTTCCTTCCTTCCTTCCTGCTCTCAAACATCTGACATTCATGTCTTGCAGCTCTCAAACATCTGATGCTCATTCTATGTGGCTCTTACGTTAAGCAAGTTTGCAATAGATCGATGCGAGAATATTGTGAGACTTTCTCACACTACGAGAACTCGTGGACATTCAATGAAATTGCTGAGCAGTCGGGTTAGAACGGATAAAAGGAAGTCCTTCTTCACCCAAAGGGTGATCTAACACGTGGAATTCACTGCCACAGGAGGTGGTGGCGGCTACAAGCATAGCCAGCTTCAAGAGGGGATTGGATAAACATATGGAGCAGAGGTCCACCAGTGGCTATTAGCCACAGCGTATTGATGGAACTCTCAGTCTGGGGCAGTGATGCTCTGTCTTCTTGGTGCTTGGGGGGACAACAGTGGGAGGGCTTCTGGAGTTCTGGCCCCACTGATGGACTTCCTGATGGCACCTGGTTTTTTTGGCGACTGTGTGACACAGAATGTTGGACTGAATGGGCCATTGGCCTGGTCCAACATGGCTTCTCTTCTGTTCTTACTGGTTTTTATAACCTAAGGACAAGGATTTGAACCCTGCACAGCTGAATCAAAGTCACTAGCCTTAGAACAAATAAAAGCAAGTACTTCTTCACCCAAAGAGCCATTGAAGACATGGAATTCACTGCTACAGGAAATGGCAGCAGCTAAAAGCAGAGACAGCTTCAAGAGGGGATTGGATAAACATCTGAAGCAGAGGCCCATCAGTGGCTATCAGCCACAAGGTATAGATGGAACTCTCTGTCTGGGGCAGTGATGCTCTGTATTCTAGGTGCTTGGTGGGCAAGAGTGGGAGGGGTTCTGGAGTACTGGCCCCACTGATGGACCTCTTAATGGTCCCTCGGTTTTGGTCACTATGTGATACAGAGTGTTGACCTGGATGGGCCACTGACCTGATCCAACATGGCTTCTCTTATGCTCTTATGTCTGGGGCAGGGATGCTCCGTCTCCTTGGTGCTTGGGGGACAAGAGTGGGAGGCCCCGCTGGTGGGCCTCCACATGGCCCCTGGATTTTGGACACTGTCTGATGCCAAAGGTTGGACAGGATGGGCGATTGGCCTGATCCAACCTGATCCTTACATTCTTATGTTTTTGGCTCATGCCTTGTTACTGTCCCACCTCTGCACCCCAGCAGAAGAAGCTAAACCAAGCCGGGGCAGCGGGAAATTTTTAGCAGCATCCCCTGCTACCCAGAGATCAAGCAGCAGAACGGGGAGATGGAGCACATCAGGGAGTCTAGAAGGGAAGAAGGTGATCGTCCAGATACCAAGTTCTTCCAAGGAGGCCACCACTTTCAGAAGACCTCCTCCGAGACCCCCAACTCCCCAGGCAAGCGCGAAAGAAAAGAAGGCAAGCAGGCAATGAGTACTTAGCGCTGTCGAACCCTGGACGTCCGGGGAGGAGGAAGCTGCGGGTCTCTTCCAGGTGGGAGTAGCCATCTTTTTGATAGATCTCCCACAAGTGAAGGGTGTTGTCGTCCAGAAGGGAGAGCAGCCGGCCCTGAAAGGAAAGAAGAGATGCATGTCTAGGGTAAGGGGTCCCCCCAACATGGTGGCCGTGGGCGCCATGGTGACCCTCCCAAGCGTTTTCTGAAAGTGGGAGGAAGAGGAGGAGGAGAAGGAGAAGAAGCAAGAAGACCATAGATTTATACCCTGCCCTTCTCTCTGAATCAGAGTCTCAGAGTGGCTCACAATCTCCTTCCCCCACAACAGACACCCTATGAGGTGGGTGGGGCTGAGAGAGCTCTTCCAGAAGCTGCCCTTTCAAGGACAACTCTGTGAGAGCTATGGCTGACCCAAAGCCATTCCAGTAGGTGCAAGTGGAGGAGTGGAGAATCAAACCCGGTTCTCCCAGATAAGAGAGCTATGGCCGACCCAAGGCCATTCCAGCAGCTGCAAGTGGAGTGGGGAATCAAACCCGGTTCTTCCAGATAAGAGAGCTCTGGCTGACCCAAGGCCATTCCAGCAGCTGCAAGTGGAGGAGTGGGGAATCAAACCCGGTTCTTCCAGATAAGAGAGCTATGGGTGACCCAAGGCCATTCCAGCAGCTTCAAGTGGAGGAGTGGGGAATCAAACCCGGTTCTCCCAGATAAGAGAGCTAAGGCTGACCCAAGGCCATTCCAGCAGCTTCAAGTGGAGGAGTGGGGAATCAAACCCGGTTCTCCCAGATAAGAGAGCTATGGCTGACCCAAGGCCATTCCAGCAGGTGCAAGTGGAGGAGTGGGGAATCAAACCCGGTTCTCCCAGATAAGAGAGCTATGGCTGACCCAAGGCCATTCCAGCAGGTGCAAGTGGAGGAGGGGGGAATCAAACCTGGTTTTCCCAGATAAGAGTCCATGCACTTAACCACTACACCAAATTGGGAGGGGCCAGATGGAGCTCTTGCCCAAGGGACTTCTGATTGGCCACTGGAGATTCTATTGGTTGTGCAGATTTTTTTAGAAGGGGAAGGGGGAAGGGAGGTGGAGGAAGAGGAGGAGAAATTGGATTTATATCTCACCCTTCACTCTGAATCTCAGAGCGTCTCACAATCTCCATTGCCTTCCTCCCACACAACAGACACCCTGTGAAGTAGGTGGGGCTGAGGAAGCTCTGACAGAAGCTGCCCTTTCAAGGACAGCTCTTGAGAGAGCTCTGGCTGACCCAAGGCCATTCCAGCAGCTGCAAATGGAGGAGTTGGGAATCAAACCCGGTTCTCCCAGATAAAAGTCCGCGCACTTAACCACTACGACAAACTGGCTCTCATTGCTTCGGCAGAAACTGCCACCACAACACAAGGTTGTTCACCATGTGACTGCAGGTAACGTGCAGCAGCCGTGTTACGGCTGGCTCTGGCACTGTGGCTGTGCCCACCACTCTGTGTCAAAAATCCAAAGTTGCCCGCAGGCTCAAAAATGTTGCGGACCCCCGCTTTAAGAGAAAGATTTAATGCTCCCTGCCCTCCATTTCCTCTTTTCACGCAGAGCACAAGACGAAGGGACTCGGCAGGAAATAGGTAGGGCAGGGAAGCAGAGGACGAGAAGGGATGGGCAAAAGGATGAAGGGAATTGGCAGGGAGGAGGCAGAGCGGACGAGTGGAGGAAGAGAAGAGGCAAGTAAGGAGGAGGGGAACTCGGAGAATGGCCGGAGGAAGTGGCAAACTAGCGTTTTGTCTATGGCACGGGGAGGGCCCAATTTGGTGCACCCACCTGCCAGCGCCCCAGACAACCGCCTAGTTTGCCTAGTGGAAGGGTCGGCCGTGATTGCGCCTCTGGCTCAGAACCACCCACGTCACCCCAACAGCCACAAGCAAAGGCAAAGGATACTGAAGACGTGGCTCTCTTACCTGCCCAGGTAGGAAGTGTATCTGGGTGACCGTCGCCGTCTCCCTGTGCAAGCCAGTGAACTCAACACCGGGGGCTCCGTATCTGAGGAAGGCGGTGAGTCAAGGAAAAGGCTCAAGGCAGGGGAGAAATCCGCAGCCAGAATTTTTATCTACTTGGTTTATGACTCCTGTTTCTCCCCAACGGGGAACAAAGGTAACTTACCTTATTTTCCCCTTCTCTATTTTATGTTCACAACAACCCTGGCAGGCGGGCCAGGCTGCAGCGTGTCGCTCAGCGAGCTTCTGTGGCAGAGTGGGGATTCGAACCCGGGTTTCCCAGACGCCAATCTATCAGCCTTTGACTGCCTTAGTCCATGTAAGAACGAGAAGAATTTTGCGCTTACTGCTCTGACCTGGATAGCACAAGCAAGCCCACTCTCATCAGATCTCGGAAGCCAAGCAACGTTGTCTCTCGCAAATACTTGGATGGGAGACCTCTTTGGAATACCAGCAGTCAGGAAGGCAGAGGCAGGCTTTATTCAGCCACCTCTCCGAATATCCTCCATGTCCGCAGCACAGGTCAGTCACCGGAAGCTGCCACGACTTCCAGGTATACACACACACACTCTCACACACACGTACACGTACATGTACACATAAAAGAATACCCCAAAAAAGAATTTTGTGCTTACTACACATAATGCTACCTTTGCGCGCGAGCTGCATTGGCTACCCCTTGAGTACCAGAACCATTTCAAGGTGCTCGTGTCGAGCAATGTCAGTCTTTCCTTCGATAATATGATGCTGGCTAAAATGTATTTGCAGTGCTCCATAAATGTTACTAACCCTGAACTAAACTGGGCAAATCAAAGGAGAAAATAGCCGGCGCCTCATTCGCTTTGACTAACGAATGCAGGAATTTGCTCTTTGAAGATAAGCGCCTCCGGGGAGGGGTTCTCAGGCCTGGTCCCAGGAAAAGAAACCACAGGGGAGGTCAAAAAGTTACCTTGTGAAGATTCACACGTGAATGCAGCATTGTTTAGAATTTGTAGCTTTGTTTAGAGAACCTTTGATGTGCCATCTTTAAGTACGCTCTCCACTGTTACTGTGTATCAGTTCCACTACCTAGTTCAATAGAAGCATGTGGATTATCAATAAACCATGCTTTGTTTCAACTCAAGGACTGCTTGCTTGACAGCTCGTTCTTACCTTTACGGCCCAATACAGCTAGGGGCTGGCATATCTTCGGGACTGCCTCTCCCCATATGAGCCCCCCCCCCACCCCGCCCGGGCCCTGAGGTCAGTTGCGCAACATCTTCTCGTGGTCCCTGGGCCTAAGGATGCCCAGTTGGCTTCAATGAGGGCCAGGGCCTTTTCAGTTTTGGCCCCTACCTGGTGGAAGGAGCTCCTGCAGGAGTCTTACAGGCTCTTGCTCTAAATTCCGCAGGGCCTGTAAGACGGAGCTCTTCCACCGGGCTTAATTTAATTTAATTTTCAGATTTATATCCCACCCTATCCCGCAAGCGGGGTCAGGGCAGCTTACAACAACAAAACAGAGTTAAAATAATATCATAAAAACAGAAGCAGCAAAAAAACGGACATTACAAAGCAGACGTAGGCGGTAAACTGCACGCGGCTGATGGCTAACAGCATAACAGAACACCATGACGGTGAAATGCTGGAAGAAGCGATGACTTTCAAAGGACGCCCACTGGATTCATTAAAAGTCCGGCGGAAGAGCTCCATCTTACAAGCCCTGCAGAACCTTGATAAGTCCCGCAGGGCCTGGATCTCCAGCGGAAGCTCATTCCACCAGATAGGGGCCCAAACCAAAAAGGCCCTGGCCTTTGTTGAAGGCAGCCGAGAGTCCTTAGGACCAGGGACTGTGAGAAGACGTTGAGCAGCAGACCTCAAAGCCCGGGAAGGCGGGTTCATATGGGGAGAGGTGGTCCCGAAGATATGCAGGGACCTGGCTGTAAAGGGCCTTAAAGGTAAGGACCAACACCTGGAACCGGATCCGATACTCAAGAGGTAGCCAGTGCAGTTCGCGCAGCACCGGATGCAGCCGCATAGGCCTCGATGCCAACAACCGGGCTGCGGCGTTCTGCTTTTAATTGATCTGGCGGGCATCCTTGTTACTACCCCAGTATTTCAACCATCACTGAGATTATGCTGTGCTGCCGGTTACTGATTTACACGCTACTGGGTGGCCATGCCTACCTATGCCTGTTTGTTAAGAACATAAGAACATAAGAGAAGCCATGTTGGATTAGGCCAACGGCCCCTCCAGTCCAACACTCTGTGTCACATAAGAACATAAGAGAAACCCTGTTGGATCAGGCCAATGGCTCCTCCAGTCCAACACTCTGTGTCACATAAGAACATAAGAGAAGCCATGTTGGATCAGGCCAGTGGCCCCTCCAGTCAAACACTCTGTGTCACATAAGAACATAAGAGAAGCCATGTTGGATCAGGCCAGTGGCCCATCCAGTCCAACACTCTGTGTCACATAAGAACATAAGAGAAGCCATGTTGGATCGGGCCAGTGGTCCCTCCAGTCAAACACTCTGTGTCACATAAGAACATAAGAGAAGCCATGTTGGATCAGGCCAACGGCCCCTCCAGTCCAACACTCTGTGTCACATAAGAACATAAGAGAAGCCATGTTGGATCAGGCCAGTGGCCCATCCAGTCCAACACTCTGTGTCACATAAGAACATAAGAGAAGCCATGTTGGATCAGGCCAGTGGCCCCTCCAGTCAAACACTCTGTGTCACATAAGAACATAAGAGAAGCCATGTTAGATCAGGCCAATGGCCCATCCAGTCCAACACTCTGTGTCACATAAGAACATAAGAGAAACAATGTTGGATCAGGCCAACGGCCCCTCCAGTCCAACACTCTGTGTCACATAAGAACATAAGAGAAGCCATGCTGGATCAGGCCAGTGGCCCATCCAGTCCAACACTCTGTGTCACATAAGAACATAAGAGAAGCCATGTTGGATCAGGCCAATGGCCCATCCAGTCCAACACTCTGTGTCACATAAGAACATAAGAGAAACCATGTTGGATCAGGCCAATGGCCCATCCAGTCCAACACTCTGTGTCACATAAGAACATAAGAGAAGCCATGTTGGATCACACACACACACACACACACACACACACATATATATACACACACACTGTGGCTAATAGCCACTGATGGACCTCTGTTCCATATTTTTATCTAACCCCCTGTTGAAGCTGGCTATGCTTGTAGCCGCCACCACCTCCTGTGGCAGTGAATTTCACGTGTTAATCACCCTTTTGGGTGAAGAAGTACTTCCTTTTATCAGTTCTAACCCAACTGCTCAGCAATTTCATCGAATGCCCACGAGTTCTTGTATTGTGAGAAAGGGAGAAAAGTCCTTCTTTCTCTACCTTCTCCATCCCATGCATAATCTTGTAAACCTCTATCATGTCACCCCGCAGTCGACGTTTCTCCAAACGCTGATACATTGTACTGCCAAGAGTTTTATACTGTATGCTTTTATGTTTCTATATTTTAATCAGTAGGTGTGCTAAATTTTTGTGGTAAGCCACCCCGGGCCAGTTTTCGGGACAGGATGGGATAGGAATCTAAAAATTAAATTAAATTACTGAATCAAAACGCTGGTCCATCAAGGACAGTCTTGTCTACACAAACTGGCAGCGGCTCTCCAGGGTCTCAGGCAGAAAAAGATCTTTCCCATCCTCTGGTATTTGTTCCTTCCAAACCTGGGATCTTCTGTATGCCAGGCAGATGGACAACCAGTGAGCCACACCCCCTCGCCTATGGTACATTAAAAGCTAGATTTTTGTGACAAAGTGGCTGCTGTATCGAGGCACCAAGAGTTTCTCCAACTCGTATGCTTTTAATATAATAGGTGGTACGAGAAGAAGACGATGACCATAGATTTATGCCCCGCCCTTCTCTCTGAATCAGAATCTCAGAGCGGCTTACAATCTCCTATAACTTCTTCCCCCACAACAGACACCCTGTGAGGTGGGTGGGGCTGAGAGAGCTCTCCCAGAAGCTGCCCTTTCAAGGACAACTCTGAGAGAGCTCTGACTGACCCAAGGCCATTCCAGCAGCTGGAAGCGGAGGAGTGGGGAATCAGACCCAGTTCTCCCAGATAATAAGGTGACATTGGATTTATATCCTGCCCTCCACTCTGAATCTCAGAGCAGCTTACAGTCTCCTTTATCTTCTTCCCCTACCACAGACACCCTGTGAGGTGGGTGGGGCTGAGAGAGCTCTCCCAGCAGCTGCCCTTTCAAGGACAACCTCTGCCATGGCTCTGGCTGACCCAAGGCCATTCCAGCAGCTGCAAGTGGAGGAGTGGGGAATCAAACCCGGTTCTCCCAGATAAGAGAGCTATGGCTGACCCAAGGCCATTCCAGCAGCTGCAAGTGGAGGAGTGGGGAATCAAACCCGGTTCTCCCAGATAAGAGAGCTCTGACTGACCCAAGGCCATTCCAGCAGCTGCAAGTGGAGGAGTGGGGAATTAAGCCCAGTTCTCCCAGATAAGATTCCGCACACTTCACCACTACACCAAACCGCACCCGTAACCACTACACCAAACTACCGCTCCATGAACGCGACGGGCCGCTTCCCGCCGCCACCACCTTAAGCCCATTTGGATTTTCTGCTCTTCCCCCCCTTCCTGGCAGCCACGGTGATGTTTGCAAGAATCCCTCGCCAAGAAAAAGGGTCACCAAGCAACCGACCTCCCGCACGCTGGTTGTACACAGCAACCAGCCTTTCTCCGGCCCCAGCCGCTTATTCAGCAAAACTTCTCAGACTTGCTGAATCCCAACCGAGAAACTGCCCCCGGAGGTTCACTCCCCCCGACGGGAATGCAAACAGAGAAGCCCTGGTTGGGGGGTGGGGGGGGAGGCAAAGTGGAAAACAGCAGGGACAAGATCCGCACTGCCAGACAGGCAGCGGGAGAGCGTTTGAAAAAGTGTTTTGCCTTTCAAAATGCGAAGGCCGCCTCTGAGGCTCGAGAAGGCCGGCTCGCAAACACCGGACACTAGGGTGCCGATCCCCAGGTGGGGGCAGGGGATCTCTCAGTTTGGAGGCCCTCCCCCCCTCGCTTCAGGGTCATCAGAAAGCGGGGGGGGGAGTAAAATGTCCGCTGGGCACTCCATTATTCCCTATGGGGACCCATTCCCATAGGGCATAATGGAGAACTGATCCACAGGTATCTGGGGCTCTGGGAAAGGGCTGTTTTTGAAGGTAGAAGCGCCAAATTTGCAGCATAGCATCCGATGTCTCTCCTCAAAATACCCCCCAGGTTTCAAAAGGATTGGACTAGGGGGTCCACTTCTATGAGTCCCCTCAAAAGGTGCCCCTGTCCATTATTTCCAATTGCTTTTGCCTTATGTGTTAACAGTTTCAATGAACCTGTGTAGAGAGTAGCATTGTTGTAATCAATAAATGGAAACTTAGTTTTGGAAAAGAAACAAGTCTATTCATTCCTGAAACTCCAATGAACCCTTTGCCGACACAATGGAGGGATTGAAAAGGTGGGGAATTAAACGTGAAATGTGATGGCCAGAACTCCCTTTGGAGTTGAATTGTACTTGCCACATCCTTGCTCCTGGCTCCACCCCCAAAGTCCCCTGGCTCCACCCCCCGAAGCCCCCTGGCTCCACCCCCCAAAGTCCCCAGATATTTCTTGAATTGGACCTGGCAACTCTATGAGACACGCCAACAAATAAACATTTGAAAGTACAGTACAGTAAAAATTTATTGCGTAAAACCACTGGCCGTTGCAATTACAGCATCTTACGAGTTAAAAGCAGTCAAGGACTCTACGATTAACATATCAGATTATTCAAAATCTTAGTTACATACAGCAACCCCGTGATTCCATAAGTCAGGCTCTAACAGTTAACAGCATCATTTTACTGTCTACTGGATACTGCCTTTGCCCTGATTCTACTAGCAGCCAACGCAAACAGTGCCACCTTATAAGAAACCGTAGAGCCAATATCTGATAACAGAAATATTAACTTATCCATATTGGAGGCGAAATGCAATTCATTTGTTATTTCAGGCAGAAACTGGTGCCTAGGTTCTGAGCACAGCGGGCAAACCATAACAGCAAAGAGAACAATCGTTTGAGCGGGAGTATGGATTGAAATACTTTAGAACAGAGCCCTCCAACACAGCGTCCGGGGGCGCCACTCCACCTGCCAAAGGAAGCCCGTTTGAAATCTACGAGGGATAGGGCCTTCTCTGTAATGGCCCCTATCAGGTGGAACCAGCTGCCGGAAGAGGTAAGGGCCCTGCGGGATCTTGTTCAATTCCGCAGGGCCTGTAAGACAGCCCTCTTCCGGCTGGCTTTTTCACTAACCGGCACTGAAATCTGAAACTGAGTGTAGTGTTATAAGATTGCTGTATGTTTTAATAATCTTAATCTGTAAATTGCCTGAACGGTCTTAATTGTTTAATTTAAATCCATGTAAATTTTATGAAATGTTTAAACTTTATATTTTAATGTTAGATTTTATACGTTGTAAGCCGCCCTGAGCCACTTGGTGGGAAGGGCGGGATATAAATTACAAATAAATAAATAAATAAAATAAGTGTTTGGAGGAAGCGGCTGGGGATTTGCCCAGCAAGGATTTGCCCAGCAAGGCTTCTAACCACCCAGCGGGAGATTTGATGGGCTGCGCGGATTTGATGGGCGGCTGCCACCGCAGCACAAAAATCTTCACTGGGTGACTGAAGTTAAGCTGCGGCGGTCATTTTGTGGCTGGTCCCGCCTCCTGGGGCAGCCATTTTGCAGCTCTGCCCATCACAATTTGTCAAGAGTTCCAAAGGTGCCCACAAGCTAAAAAAAAACGCATTGGGGACGCTCATCCTAGAAAATAAAAATAAGCCCAACGTTTAAAGCAACAACAGGATTCTTGGAGCACCCTGGAGACTAACAAGGTTTTATTCCAGCGTGGGCTTTCGTAGATTCGAGCCCGCGTGGTCCTATGTGTGCACGAAGCGGTCCACAAAAGCTCACATTAATGCCTTGTTCAGATATTTCAGGCGCTGTTCTTTTGGCTGCCGTTTTATAATCACAACGACCCTGTAAGGTAGAGTAGGCTGCAAGTGTGTGCCTGGCTGAAACTCTTTTGCTTTCATCTTGCCTCCTTCTCAGCTCTTGAAGCAACACCGTGGCTTTTTATTTTTTATTTCTTACTGAATCACAAACGGCAAAAGCAAAAAAGGAATTGGCGAATTCTTGTGGCCCTTTCTTGCACACCCAGGGAAAACCTGATTGACGCTTTGGGGTCAGCCAGAAATTTTTCTCCAGGCCAGTTTGGTCAGGGTTAGGGATCCTGGAGAGTTTTTGCCACCTTCTGGGCTTGGAGCAGGGGTCACTGAGGATTCGTGTCTGTGAGGGAGGTATTTGTGAAGTCCCTGTATTGTGCAGGGGGTTGGACTAGATGCCCCTGGAGGTCCCTTCCAACTCTACGATTCTATGAATGCCGACTATAATGCAAAACCAGCAGCATTTGAACAGATTTTGAAACTTCAAGAGGCAGGTGGAAAAATAAAAGAGCACAATACATACAGCAGAGATTCAGTTTAGAGCCCCAAAGAAGGACCACAGATACGGCACTTAACACTGAAGAAGGAAGGTGTCAGGCACCTGAAGAGAGAGAGAGAACGTGACAGTCTGTGGTAGTGGTTAGAGTGTCAGGATAGGATCTGGGAGACCCAGGTTCAAATCCTCCCATTTGACCATGGAAAGTCACACACTCTCAGCCTTCTTTACAGGGTACTTGTGAGGACACCCTGTGAGGTGGGTGGGGCTGAGAGAGCTCTCCCAGAAGCTGCCCTTTCAAGGGCAACTCCTATGAGAGCAATGGCTGACCCAAGACCATTCAGGCAGCTGGAAGCGGAGGAGTGGGGACTCAAACCCGGCTCTCCCAGATAAGAGTTTGTGCACTTAAGAACATAAGAGAAGCCATGTTGGACCAGGCCAATGGCCCATCCAGTCCAACACTCTGTGCCACACAGTGGCCAAAAAAATTATATATATACACACACATATATATACACACTGTGGCTAATAGCCACTGATGGACCTCTGCTCCATATTTTTATCCAATCCCTTCTTGAAACTGGCTATGCTTGCAGCCGCCGCTGCCACCTCCTGTGGCAGTGAATTCCACATGTTAATCACCCTTTGGGTGAAGAAGGACTTCCTTTTATCCGTTCTAACCCGACTGCTCAGCAATTTCATCGAATGCCCACGAGTTCTTGTATTGTGAGAAAGGGAGAAAATTACTTCTTTCTCTACTTTCTCCATCCCATGCGTTATCTTGTAAACCTCTATCACGCCACTTCACCACTACACAAAGCTGGCTCCTCTGAGGAAAGGCTGAAGAATCTGGGACTTTTCAATTTGGAAAAGAGACGACTAAGGATGCAGTGATGGGTACAGGAATGAACAGCTTTAAAGGGGGATCAGACAGATTCATGGAGGAGAAGTCTACCAGTGGCTACTAGCCACGTGCACTTAAGGGAAACCTCCATGTTCTGAGGCATTAATCCTCTGAATCCCAGAACCAGGAGGCAACCTCAGGGAAAGACCTCAGCCTCTCTGCCCTGTTCTTGACCCTTCAGAGGAACTGGTTGGCTGCTGTGTGAGGCAGGAGGCTGGACTGGATGGACCCTCCCTGGTCTGATCCAGCAGGTCTCTTCTGAGGTTCTTATGAAGGCCTCGGCCTCTCTGCCCTGTTGTTGGTCTTTCAGAGGAACTGGTTGGCCGCTGAGTGAGGCAGGAGGCTGGACTGGATGGACCCTCCCTGGTCTGATCCAGCAGGTCTCTTCTGAGGTTCTTATGAAGGCCTCGGCCTCTCTGCCCTGTTGTTGGTCTTTCAGAGGAACTGGTTGGCCGCTGAGTGAGGCAGGAGGCTGGACTGGATGGACCCTCCCTGGTCTGATCCAGCAGGTCTCTTCTGAGGTCCTTATGAAGGCCTTGGCCTCTCGCCCTGTTGTTGGTCTTTCAGAGGAACTGGTTGGCCGCTGAGTGAGGCAGGAGGCTGGACTGGATGGACCCTCCCTGGTCTGATCCAGCAGGTCTCTTCTGAGGTTCTTATGAAGGCCTCGGCCTCTCTGCCCTGTTGTTGGTCTTTCAGAGGAACTGGTTGGCCGCTGAGTGAGGCAGGAGGCTGGACTGGATGGACCCTCCCTGGTCTGATCCAGCAGGTCTCTTCTGAGGTCCTTATGAAGGCCTTGGCCTCTCGCCCTGTTGTTGGTCTTTCAGAGGAACTGGTTGGCCGCTGAGTGAGGCAGGAGGCTGGACTGGATGGACCCTCCCTGGTCTGATCCAGCAGGTCTCTTCTGAGGTTCTTATGAAGGCCTCGGCCTCTCTGCCCTGTTGTTGGTCTTTCAGAGGAACTGGTTGGCCGCTGAGTGAGGCAGGAGGCTGGACTGGATGGACCCTCCCTGGTCTGATCCAGCAGGTCTCTTCTGAGGTTCTTATGAAGGCCTCGGCCTCTCTGCCCTGTTGTTGGTCTTTCAGAGGAACTGGTTGGCCGCTGAGTGAGGCAGGAGGCTGGACTGGATGGACCCTCCCTGGTCTGATCCAGCAGGTCTCTTCTGAGGTCCTTATGAAGGCCTCGGCCTCTCTGCCCTGTTGTTGGTCTTTCAGAGGAACTGGTTGGCCGCTGAGTGAGGCAGGAGGCTGGACTGGATGGACCCTCCCTGGTCTGATCCAGCAGGTCTCTTCTGAGGTTCTTATGAAGGCCTCGGCCTCTCTGCCCTTATGAAGGCCTCGGCCTCTCTGCCCTGTTGTTGGCCTTTCAGAGGAACTGGCCGGCCGCTGTGTGAGACAGGAGGCTGGACTAGATGGACCCTCACTGGTCTGATCCAGCAGAGCTCTTCTGATGTTCTTCTCAGGGGAAGGCCTCGGCCTCTCTGCCTTGTGGTTGGCCCTCCAGAGGAACTGGTCGGCCGCTGTGTGAGACAGGAGGCTGGACTAGATGGTCCCTCCCTGGTCTGACCCAGCAGGGCTCTTCTGAATCACTTACTGGGGGAAAGTCCTTGGCCTCTATGTCCTGTCGTCAGCCCTCCAGATCAACTGGTCGACCACTGTGGGAGACGGGGTGCTGGATCAGTTGGACTATCTGTCTGATCCAGCAGGGCTGTTCTTATTTCCTCTCTGCAATTAGCAAAACCAGGGCGACACCCCTGCCAAAGTTAACACGCTGAGCCAATGTGCATGTTTTCGACAGGATGTTAAGTTTTCTTAGTAAAGAATTTTGGCCACAGAATTTTTTGGGTGTGTGAGTATGGAGAGCATGAAGAGCTCCAAGCACAGCCCCGCTTTTGTTTCACAAACGCTAACGGTCGCTTTTGTTTTTCCACGCAGAAGATGACCTAGTTTGAGAACGGGGCTAACCGTCGGCGGCGTTCAGCTGCACGCGTTCACTGCCAGAGAAAGACAGGACTGCAAAATTCCACGTGCGCCTGCCCATGAAGGGTGGACAGACTTGGGACAGCCCCTCTGCCTTGTCCTACGCTTTTATTCTCTATTAAAATTGGAAAAAGGGGATGTAATATATTTCATCCTTAAGGAGCAAAGAAACCCTCTGTTGTGCCTCTGTTAGAGTTACCGTTCTCCATGCTCCTCCTCCTGAGTGCAAAGAATTCTGCCAAGTTCCTGCACTGGGCACAACTGGAGATGTGGAGGCCCGGAAAAAAAACGTGAAAATTCGGGAAAAACCCAGGGTTTTTTTTCCCCCCCCGAAGCCTTTTTTTTTGTTTTTTTCCAAAAAAACTGGAAAAATTGAAAGAAAAGAAAAGAAATTGATTATGGAACACTTTATTTTAACATGATGAATAAAATATTTTAAGACAAGGTGTTCAAATATTTTCCAAATCATTTCTAAAAACCATGTCTGGTATCAGATTATTCTAATTTCTGTACACTGAGGACCAGCGAGTCCGAGGTCAGGCCCATTAATTGAAACTTAGTCCTACACTCCCTTCTATAGACTTCCCCCTTGTTCAATTCTTTTTAGGAGAATGAGTCTTTTATTTTTATTTAATATTGTAGAGAGAAAATATGAATAAGTGTTACTTCTGGATTTTTAAAAATTGTTTTGTGGAGGGTTTTTTTTGTCTGTTCCACATAAACTAGTCAGCAGTTCAGGAGATTGTTGCTCCATTTGTTACAATAACAAATACATATTGAAAAAGCAAATTCTGTTTGTAGTAATTGTTTGGCTATACTATTTTTAATACGCTAGTTGTGATAATTTCATGCCAAGTAAAATTCCCCATAGTCATATTTTATGTTCCTAAAGTAACAGAATGACTTTCAATCTGGAAAAGAAAAAAGAAGTGCTAATGTAGCATTTTTTTTTCAATTTTTTCCAAAAATTTCCATTTTTTTCTTCAAAAAAAATCTGGAAATTTTACATCTCTAGGCACAACCAAGTCACTGAGCTACACCCAGCATGGAGACGCAGCAGTGGGATCCAACAGGCAAGGAACCAAAAGCTAGAGCAAACACTGACTCTTACAGAGACGCAACAGGCAGCCTCCATAGAGAGAAATATCCCGGACTTACCAGAAGCCTTAAATTCTTTGTAAATGCAGTTTGGACTTTGTGTGTGTTTATGTTGTTAGACCAGCAATCTCCTTGCATGCCTATAAAAGCTGGGGAGGGGGTGGGGAAGGGAACACAACCATTGGAGCATCGAGAACTACCCTTGCGCAAACATCTTCATTAGCAGCCCCCCACAAAGCCAGTTTAACCGTGGGCTGGGAGTTTGGAGTCTGAACAGATGGGCAACATAATCACTGGGGCTTTGTCTGTTCCCCCAGAGAGAAATTATCCAGCCACGCCGCTCAGAGCTGCAATTAAACCCCGCTTCTTTAAGCACGGACAATAGAATCCACCGAGACCTCTGAACTTTCTCATGGGTTCCTTTCGCCGCATCTACTTTGCGCCACTGCCCGGAAGCCGCGGCCTCTGCACTAAACAGAGCCGGCTGAAAACATTCTGGAGAAAGGCGCTTGGTACATGCCTAGAGGCGCCCCCCCGGCCACAGCATGTGCTCCAGACCTGACCCCAGCACACAGCCAGTGTGGCGTGGAGGTTAAGAGTGTCATATTAGGATCCAGGTTCGAATCCACGCTTGTGCTGCAGCAGCTTGCTAGGTGACTTTGGGTCAATCACCCCCTCTCAGCCTACCTCACAAGGTCGTTATGAGGATAAAACAGAGAAGCGGGGAAGGATGTCTGCTGCTTTGTGGCGCCCGCTGGGGAGAAAAGCGGGATATAAATGAATTATATAAATAAAGCCTGGATATCAATGGGGTTTTTTTGGGGGGGGGTGTCAAAAAGTACAGAGGAAGAAGAGGAGGAGGAAGGAGAAGAAGAATTGCAGATTTATACCCCGCCCTTCTCTCTGAATCAAAGACTCAAAGCGGCTTACAATCTCCCACATCTTCCTCCCCGACAACAGACACCCTGTGAGGTGGGTGGGGCTGAGAGGGCTCTCCCAGAAGCTGGCCTTTCAAGGACAACTCCTGCGATAGCTATAGCTGACCCAAGGCCATTCCAGCAGCTGCAAGTGGAGGAGTGGGGAATCAAACCCCGTTCTCTCAGATAAGAGTCCACGCACTTAGCCAAACTGGCTCTCACACCTGAACTTTGAAAAGTTAGCGAACCTGAAGTTCAAATACTAGCATATTAGTCTTTGGGATTCAAAATCTACATCCACATCCCCCTCCCCAAATTTCAGCTTTTACTCTGGGAGAGCTTTAAGGCCCACAGTCTTCTCAGCTTGGTCCCATGGTGAGAGGGGGAGGCTAGAAGTGTGGGAACCCCCCCCCCAATATTATAATATTTCTTTCTTTCTTTGTTTATACCTCACCTTTCTTCCCAATTGGTACCCAAAGCAGCTTATATCCTTCCTTTTCTCCTCACAACAACCTTGTGAGGTAGGTTAGGCCAAGGGCTTGTGACCAGCTCAGGGTCACCCAGCGAGCTTCCATGGCAGCGTGGGGATTCGAACCCGGACCTCCCAGATCCTAGCCCAACATTCTAACCGCTACGCCACACTGTTCCCCCAGGCTTTGGATCAGAGCATGGCTCTTTTCATGCCACTGGATGGTCTGCTTTTAATCCCGATGTTTCTTTTCACAGCTGCTCAGGTTGAGCTTTTTATTCTCACTGCCTCAGGATTTAAAACCCTTTATTTTGTCTAGTTTTGTATGCCACCTTGGAGGGGCGGGCACAGCAATTCTCCAAATCAATAAATATAAAGAGGACAACCTGTGAATTTAGGGGGAGGTCTTTGTGAATTTCCTGCATTGTGCAGGGGGTTGGACTAGATGACCCTGGAGGTCCCTTCCAACTCTATGAACTTTTATGAGCCTTCTATGAACCTTTAAGTGGAGAGACATGCCATATTCACAGTGAGTGAATCCATCAGTGTGTGGACTTTTATCTGGGAGAACTGGGTTTGATTCCCCACTCCTCCACTCGCAGCTGCTGGAATGGCCTTGGGTCAGCCATAGCTCTCTTATCTGGGAGAACCGGGTTTGATTCCCCACTCCTCCACTCGCAGCTGCTGGAATGGCCTTGGGTCAGCCATAGCTCTGGCAGAGGTTGTCCTTGAAAGGACAGCTGCTGTGAGAGCCCTCTCCAGCCCCACCCACCTCACAGGGTGTCTGTTGTGGGGGAGAAGATATGGGAGATTGTAAGGCGCTCAGAGTCTCAGAGAGAAGGGTGGGGTACAAATCCGCAGTTGTCGTCTTCTTAACCGTGCCTCCATAAATAAATGGAGCCTCCATGTTCTGAAGCACCTTACCTTTAACCCTATTTTATCCCACTTTTCCTTCAAAGTGTTCAAGGTACCCTATGCACTCCCCATAGGTAAAGGTAGTCCCCTGTGTAAGCCCCAGTCGCTTCTGACTTTGGGGTGACGTCGCATCACGAAGTTTTCACGGCAGACTTTTTATGGGGTGGTTTGCCATTGCCTTCCCCAGTCATCTACCCTTCACCCCCAGCAAGCTGGGTCCTATTTGACCGACCTCGGAAGGATGGAAGGCTGAGTCAACCTTGAGCCAGCGACCTGAACCCAGCTTCCGCCGGGATCGAACTCAGGTTGTGAGCAGAGACCTCAAATTGCAGTACTGCAGCTTTACCACTCTGCGCCACGGGGCTCTTGTATACCTTGTGGCTTATAGCCACCGATGGACCTCTGCTCCAGGTGTCGACCCAATCCCCCCCTTGAAGCTGGCTTTGCTTGTAGTCCCCACACACCCCTTGAAACCCAGTTGAAACTCAATTGCGTTTGGGATGTTTCTACATTCAGACGACGATCCTCCTCATAGCAGGTGCTGGTGGCTCCTCCCATTTTTAAGCGTCCCAGCAACATCTGGGCCGACTGCCGTTGGAAGCAGCATACTGGGCCTCCACTCAAGATCCATCGTGGATCTCACACCACTTCAGAAGACACACAGTCTCCAAAAAGAACAAGTCCCCCCTGCATGCACGGAGCTGTGGCACTCCACGCACGGCACGCAGGGTGCTCGGAGAACCAGTTTATACATGCATGTTTGCCGCCCATTGGATTGCGCCACCCATGCGCGCGGACGTGAGTCACCAGGAGATTAGCCAAGCTGCTGGAGAACTGCACCAGTGTAACTGCGCAGTCACTGCTTGGATCAGCCCCGGTTCCAGGATCAAAACATGAGCTCACTCGGATGTTATTAGGAATGCTCCGCTCCCCCCCACCCCTATAAAGGCACGAAACGCACACGGCTTCCCAGAAAGCTGCAGCACCCAAGAGCTATTCAATTCACAAGGCAGATTTGTTTCAGTTTTTTTTTTGTGTGTGGTTCGGGGAGAAAATATTCCAAAGGGACTCACAGGCACGAAAATTTGAACCTGTGTGTTCTTTCCCCCGATGAAAGATGACGGGAAACGGTAACGTGCACCGAGATTTTGTGGGAACAGAAGAGGGAAGAAAAGATTCCTGGGGTGCAAGATTCAAATTCCGTTCTGAAATGTTTACAACGGTGAACTTAGAAGACGACGACACTGGATTTATATCCCGCCCTATACTCTGAATCTCAAAGTCTCAGAGCGCTCACAATCTCCTTTACCCTCCCCCCCCACACAGACACCCTGTGAGGTGGGTGGGGCTAAGAGAGCTCTGACAGCAGCTGCCCTTTCAAGGACAACTCCTACGAGAGCTATGGCTGACCCAAGGCCATTCCAGCAGCTGCAAGTGGAGGAGTGGGGAATCAAACCCAGTTCTCCCAGATAAGAGTTCTCGCACTTAACCACTACACCAAACTGGCACTACACCAAGTAGGCCCTGTATGAAGAGCTCTGTAAGTTCTTGGAGGATTGGCTACATCAGGGGTGTGTGGCCTAATATGCAAAGGAGTTTCTTCTACAAAAACAGCCCTGAGTGGTAATATAGGAGGCAAGCCCACCATACAGATTTGGGAGGAGGAAGAAGAAGACTGCAGATTTATACCCCGCCCTCCACTCTGAATCTCAGAGACTCAGAGCGGCTTACAATCTCCTATATCTTCTCCCCCCACAACAGACAGCCTGTGAGGTGGGTGGGACTGAGAGAGCGCTCACAAAAGCTGCCCTTTCAAGGACAACTCTGAGAGAGCTATGGCTGACCCAAGGCCATTCCAGCAGCTGCAAGTGGAGGAGTGGGGAATCAAACCTGGTTCTCCCAGATAAGAGTCCGCGCACTTCACCACTAAACCAAACTGGCTGTCTAGAAGTCTGTGGGATCAACGCCAGCAAAAACCTGAGCAATGGAAGGTAATGAAGATGTGATTTCTCACAATGGGGGTGAGCGCCTCTTCCTCGACCAGCTAGTCTTTTTTTTTTAAGCTATATCCGGAATGGCTCAATTTACATAATATTCGCAGGATCAAAATTCGGGTTCCTCAGGCGCCGAAATCTAGGGTGCAGTTGTGAGCGGGTTTGACTTGGCTCGAAGAGATCTAGCTTCAAATGGCCCCAGCTGGGTGACCATGAGCCTGCTGCACTCTCTCAGCCAAACCTATCTCACAGGGTCGTTGTGAAAAGGGTAGAATGCTTAAAGCCACTTCAGTGAGAATAGTGGAGTATAAAGACGTAAATAAATCGTAACGGTTAAGGATCAAGACATGCTGGACAGACACCTGTTTTGAAGAGGAAGCCAGCTCCGTGGCTTCTGCCACTGTACCAATTTTTAAACCTCTAAAAATGGCAGAAGACCCTAAATCGGTGCTTTTTGCAACCACCTGATGCTGCCACTTGTAACTCCTCGCAAATGACCCTGCCCCGGACTTACTAACTCACCCAAACTGAGATCCAACTAGCAAGAGACTTGGTTTGTGGCCTTGTGAAAATAAAAGCAAAACTAAACTTCCCGTAACACTTTCCTGTTTGTGGCAAGCAGCCATTTACAAGCCTGTGCTAGCCACAATTCCGGTGCTCTGAAATGGAGCATGACTCCGCATGAGACACATACAAAAAAAAGAGAGAGAGATGATTGAATAAAATTTTAACAAGATATCTAAGCACGGGGCATGAATGGAGTCCCTATTCCGTTAGAGCGCCATGGATTTTTTAAAAATCGAAGGACAATGGGAGGAATTCACCCCACAGTCTCCATTCATGCGCATGGCGACCCTGTCCAACTCAAAACAAATGGGGACTTAGCATCCTCCCACCCCTCGATGACCAGATGTGGGGAGCTCCACAGAGCGATGCTTATTCTGCACCAGATGTCATACGGGCAAGATCGGGCACTGTGAAGAGTCCAGGTCAGTCGGTCACCTCTTGCCCTCTGAGAAAGGAACTGTGTAGCAGGAACAACAGAATATTTGCAAGCACGGAAGTTCAGTCCAGAGAGCCAGCATGGTGCAATGGTTATAGACATGAGAACATCAAGAAGGGCCTTGCTGGATCAGACCAGTGAAGGTCCTTCTAGTCCAGCTTCCTGTCTCACACGGGGCCAGCTAGTTCCTGTGGGGGGGGGGGGGGGCAACAACAGGACAGAGAGGCCGAGGCCTTCCCCTGAGAAGAACTTCAGAAGAACCCGGATCAGACCAGTGGTCCATCTAGCCCAGCATCCTGTGTCACACTGTAGCTAACCGGTTCCTCTGGACAGTTAACAACAGGGCAAAGAGGCTTGAGGCTTTCCTTAACAGAACATCAGGAGAGCCCTGTTGAATCAGACTGGTGGTCCATCTAATCCAGCATCCTGTCCAGCACACAATCCAGAAGCCCTCCAGCATTGTTGCCCCTCCAGAGTGGCCGACCTAGTTCCTCTGGAGGGCCACCAAAGGGGCGTAGAGGCCAAGGCCTTCCCATGATTAGAACATCATGCCGATGGTCCATCCAGCCCAGCATCCTTTCTCACAGAGTGGCCAACCAGTTTCTCCAGAGGGCCAACGACAGGGCAGAGAGGCCGAGGCCTTCTCTCAAAAGAACATCAGAAGAGCCCTGCTGGGTCAGACCACTGGTCCATCGAGTCTCACACAGTGGCCAACCAGGTTTTTCTGGAGGTGGTTCTTCAGTGGTCGACTGCTTTCGAACATGGAGGTTCTCCTGTCACCACAGCTAGTAGCCACTGCTAGACAAATCTAACCCCCTTTTAAAGATCTGGACCCAGGAAACCAGCTTCGAATCCTCACTCTGCTGCGAAAGGTTGCTGGGTGACCCTGGAACAGTCACCTTACCTCGCCTACCTCACAGGGTTGTTATGAGGCTAAGAGGAGGGGAGAGGAATTAGCTCTGGGGCCCTGCTGGAGACAAAAGCGGGGTGTAAATCTCTCAATAAACAGATCTCCGGCTACTCCTGGGCGGATCCAAGATAACAGACAGAGAAAGGCTCCACGCTCCAGGGAACAACACTGAATGTGCACTGCAATTCTGCAAGACTACAGAAAAACGCATACCCAAGGCACAGAATCCCAGCTCTCACTCAAGAAGTAAGGCCACAGCATGATCGCTATGAGACGCTTGAAAGGGTTTTGTTGTGTGCTCCAGAGCCCTGTGGCGCAGAATGGTAAAGCTGCAGTACTGCAGTCGGAGCCCTCTGCTCACGACCTGAGCTCGATCCCGGCGGAAGCTGGTTCAGGTAGCCGGCTCCAGGTTGACTCAGCCTTCCATCCTTCCGAGGTTAGTGAAAGGAGTCCCCAGCTTGCTGAGGGGAAAGCGTAGATGACTGGGGAAAGCAATGGCAAACTACCCCGTAAAAAGTCTGCCGTGAAAACGTTGTGAAAGCAACGTCACCCCAGAGTCAGAAACGATTGGTGCTTACACAGGGGACCTTTCCTTTACCTTTTACCAAAGCCAAAATGAGTTTTTCAGCCAAGGCAGCGCGGTGTAGCGGGCTTCAATTTCCCTCAGCTTCTTGAGATTAGAGAATCCAGGATGACAGGAGGAATTAACACAGATCCGATTTATGCATCTTGCAGAATCCTGGGTCTGGGAACACGGATTTCAGTTCCGCAGCTTGTGTAAAGCAAATTTCCCTTTCAGAATTCTGGCCAGATCTGCACAATTCCCGCATACTGGCTGGATCTAAGCAGGTTGCAGAATTAAAATTCCACATCGGGGCTGAATTCTGCAACTTGTATGATGCAAATCTGCACTAAATATTTTCAGAAATTGCGGCTACGCCCCAGTTGAACAGACTGGAAAGCGATTTAGAGCTGGTTGGGGACAATGAAGAGAAGAGAAAGCTAGCAAGTGGCTTTGGCATTTCAGTCCACTCAATGCTGGTTCTTGTTCGGCTTTGCCCTTCCTCCACAATCAATACTACACACACACGAACACACCCGTGTGTGAGTTTGCTAGCACCGCTGTGTTAGATTAGCACAGCAAGCGCCTTGCATTTCGCTACAAGGTCACAGCTGCTCAGCAGAGAGGTGAGACACAGGATGCTTCCGAACTTCCAGCAAAACAAATTCCTCTTTTTCCCTTCTGAATTAATGTGGGAATAGACTTCATTTAAATGTTTTGGGTTTGGGTTTTCTGAGCATGCTAGTAGTGAGAACTACCCACGCTCAAGAGGAGTGTGTCGGTCACGCTTGGGAGAGTCTGCGTTCGGGACACGGCACCTCTGTGGGTGGATAGTTAAAGCTCATTTCTATCTTCGCGACAACCTAGCGGCCAAACTGGTCACAGCAGAAGCTGGTTGGAAGGAGGCAAGCGAAGAAGCAGGGAAGCATACAGAGAAGCAGCAAGCAAACTCCTGGTCACTGCACCTCAAAAAAGATATCATAGCAATGGAAAAAGTGCAGAAAAGGGCAACTAGAATGATTAAAGGGTTGGAGCACTTTCCCTATGAAGAAAGGTTAAAACGCTTGAGGCTCTTTAGCTTGGAGAAACGTCGACTGAAGGGTGACATGATAGAGGTTTACAAGATTATGCATGGGATAGAGAAGGCAGAGAAAGAAGTCCTTTTCTCCCTTTCTCACAATGCAACAACTCGTGGACATTCAATGAAATTGCTGAGCAGACAGGTTAAAACGGATAAAAGGAAGTCCTTCTTCACCCAAAGGGTGATTAACATGTGGAATTCACTGCCACAAGAGGTGGTGGCGGCTACAAGCATAGCCAGCTTCAAGAGGAGATTGGATCAACATCTGGAGCAGAGGTCAATCAGTGACTATAGCCACAGTGTATTGTTGGAACTCTCTGCCTGGGGCAGCGATGCTGTCTTCTCGGTGGTTGGGGGGGCACAGTGAGAGGGCTTCTAGCCGAACTGCTGGACCTCCTGAGGGCACCTGGAGTTTTTTTGGCCATTGTGTGACACAGAGTGTTGGACTGGAGGGGCCACTGGCCTGATCCAACAGGGCTTCTCTTATGTTCTTATGTGACGCAGAGTGTTGGACTGGAGGGGCCACTGGCCTGATCCAACAGGGCTTCTCTTATGTTCTTATGTGACGCAGAGTGTTGGACTGGAGGGGCCACTGGCCTGATCCAACAGGGCTTCTCTTATGTTCTTATGTGACACAGAGTGTTGGACTGGAGGGGCCACTGGCCTGATCCAACAGGGCTTCTCTTATGTTCTTATGTGACACAGAGTGTTGGACTGGAGGGGCCACTGGCCTGATCCAACAGGGCTTCTCTTATGTTCTTATGTGACACAGAGTGTTGGACTGGATGGGCCATTGGCCTGATCCAACATGGCTTCTCTTATGTTCTTATGTCTGGGGCAGGGATGCTCTGTAGTCTTGGTGCTTGGGGGGGCAACAGTGGGAGGGCTTCTAGTGTTCTGGCTCTACTGATGGACCTCCTGATGGCACCTGGGTTTTGGTCACTGTGTGACACAGAGTGTTGGACTGGATGGGCCATTGGCCTGATCCAACATGACTTCTCTTATGTTCTTATGTGACTCAGAGTGCTGGACTGGGTGGGCCACTGGCCTGATCCAACAGGGCTTCTCTTATGTTCTTATGTGACACAGAGTGTTGGACTGGATGGGCCATTGGCCTAATCCAACATGGCTTCTCTTATGTTCTTTACCAAGAGCATGTTTGGGCAGACTATGTCATATCTTCTCCTAGGGCACAGGAATGCCCCTCGGTGCAGATTACTGCATCTTGGCACACAGAAGCCCTCCCACTGTTGCTCTCTGAACACCAAGAATACAGAGCATCACTACCCCAGATAGAGCGTTCCATCAGGGGTGTCAAACATGCGGCCCAAGGACCGGATCAGGCCTCTGGGGGGGCTCCTATCAGGCCCGTGAGCACTTCACGGTCATCCGATTCCTTCTCAGTCCCTTGCTTCCTTCTGCATCGCAGCTTGTTTGCCAGGCTTGCTCAATCACACAAGAGCTACAGAGCAGATTTTCTCCATTGGCAGGCCAGTGCATGGAGCAGCTTATGTACAAAACCTCGCAATGCCCAGCCATTTCATATTTCCCCTGGGTCTTAGGTAGGGTTACCAAGTTCAAGCAATATCTGGGTACTTTGGGGGCAGAGTCAGGAGCAAGGGTGTGACAAGCATAACTGAACTCCAAAGGGAGTTCTGGCCATCACATTTAAAGGGACCGCACACCTTTAAAATGCCTTCCCTCCACAGGAAATAATGAAGGATAGGGGCACCTTCTTTGGGGGCTCACAGAATTGGACCCCCTGGTCCAACCTTTTTAAAACTTGGGGGGTATTTTGGGGAGAGGCACTGGATGCTATACTGAAAATTTGGTGCCACTACCTCAAAAAACAGCCCCCTTCAGAATCCCAGATACCCGCGGATCAATTCTCCATTATTTCCTCTGGGAATCAGTCTCCATAGGGAATAATAGAGTTCCCAGCAGACGTTTCCCTCCCCTCCTCCCACTTTCTGAGAACCCTGAAGCGGGGGGAGGGCCTCCAAACTGGGGGATCCCCTGCCCCCACCTGGGGATTGGCAACCCCTGTCTAAGGCTCAAAGCACTGACCATGAGATTTCCACAATGAATGTCGAGATCACAAAAGTAGGTTTGCCATTTACACCTACCCACCCACCCCTGAACAACACCTGGACAGCATACTCAAGATTGCTATAGCACAGACATTGCCTCCAGCTTGTGATGCAGTAATTCAGAGCAAGGGGTGTCAGTCCTCAAAGACTTGTTAAATAAACAAAAAATTGCAAGAGTGCTAATCTTTTAAGCATGCTTTCAGTTGTTAAAAATCTTTAATTGTTTTTGTCTCTTTCCTTTATAAATTTTGTATCTCCTCTACCTGGCACTGCATTTTAGGACACACCTGGCCCGGCCCGACAAGGTCTCATGTCAAATCCGGCCCTCATAACAAATAAGTTTGACACCCCAGCTCTATAGCTTGTGGCTGACAGCCCACTGAGGCTGCAGACGTTCATCCAACCGCCTTGAAGCAGTGGTCCCCAACCGTTTTGGCACTAGGGACCGGTTTTGTGGAAGACAATTTTTTCACAGACCGGGGCGGGGAGGGATGGTGGTTTCAGGATGATACAATTGTGTACTTTATTTCTATTGGTTTGGTGTGGTGGTTAAGTGTGCGGACTCTTATCTGGGAGAACCGGGTTTGGTTCCCCACTCCTCCACTTGCATCTGCTGGAATGGCCTTGGGTCAGCCAGAGCTCTCTTATCTGGGAGAATCGGGTTTGATTCCCCACTCCTCCACTTGCAGCTGCTGGAATGGCCTTGGGTCAGCCAGAGCTCTCTTATCTGGGAGAACCGGGTTTGATTTCTCACTCCTCCACTTGCAGCTGCTGGAATGGCCTCGGGCCAGCCAGAGCTCTCTTATCTGGGAGAACCGGGTTTGATTCCCCACTCCTCCACTCGCAGCTGCTGGAATGGCCTTGGGTCACCCATAGCTCAATTATCTGGGAGAACCGGGTTTGATTCCCCACTCCTCCACTTGCAGCTGCTGGAATGGCCTTGGGTCAGCCATAGGTCTCATAGGAGTTGTCCTTGAAAGGGCAGCTGCTGTGAGAGCTCTCTCAGCCCCCACCCACCTCACATGGTGTCTGTCGTGGGAGAGGAAAGTAAAGGCGATCGAGAGCCGCTCTGAGACTCTGAAATTTGAAGTGGAGGGCAGGATGCAAATTCAATGTCGTCGTCTTATTATTACATTGTACTATATTATGAAATAATTATACAACTCACGGTCCCGGTTGCTAACAGGCCACAGACTGGTGCTGGTCCATGGAGCAGGGGTCCCTGCCTTGAAGCTTTCCACGCTGAGCTAGTAAGGATCACGCTTGTTCCCCCAGCTTTCAGAAAACGGAAGAGCTGGAGCCTGACCCCGAACTGTCAAGAGTGAACAAAGATTCAGCAAATACGCAAAGTGCCTTCTAGCTGAGCGGGGGAACCTGTATTGCCCCAGCTGCAGTGAAACGACACTTCAGAGGAAAGCAGAATACTCAAGAGGACACCAGTGGCTCAGTTTTCTAGGGCTATGGCCCAGAAACGACATCCTCGCGGATATCAACAGCGCAGGCACGTCACGAAAAAGAGAGCGAGCAACCCGGCGCCTTGGAAGAAGAGGCCTCTCTTGTTGCACAGAAATCTAGAAAAACAATCCTGCATGCAACGAGATCGTAGCCTAGCGTTACAGCTCCGCCACGGCCCGCCTCCACAAAGACTAGAAGCTTGTCGGGGTGTCTTGCATGCATGCCACGGCCCAGGTTAGGAGACGCGACAGGAGGCTCAAGGAGACAAACCACGTCACGCTCAAGATCAGGCTGCCACATGACCCGTGAGCGGCTTCCTGTAAGCGACGCCTCCTTCCTCGCCCCACACGGTGCCAGCTGCGAATCTCACCACCTCTGCATTTGCAGGAAGGAAACAGCAACGGGGTTTGCGACTGGTGCCCACAGAGGTAGCAAGCCAGAATCTGAAAGATGGCTTGGTATTGTCATGGGCTGTTTCCCCCACCTTTTTAACAAGACCCCGCATGTAGAAACCTACTGTATCAGGGAATGGGCCAATCTAGACCCTGCCTTTTTAGCATGCTACTTTTTTAACTTTAAAAACACACACACAAAAACCACATGATGCAACGTTCACTCAATAAAATTGCTGAGCAGTCGGGTTAGAATGGATAAAAGGAATAGCTTGTGGGGGGGGACAGTGGGAGGGCTTCTAGTGTCCTGGCCCCACTGATGGACCTCCTGATGGCACCTGGGCTTTTTGGCTGCTGTGTGACACAGAGTGTTGGACTGGAGGGGCCATTGGCCTGATCCAACATGGCTTCTCTTATGTTCTTATGCGACACAGAGTGTTGGACTGGAGGGGCCACTGGCCTGATCCAAGATGGCTTCTCTTATGTTCTTATGTGACACAGAGTGTTGGACTGGATGGGCCATTGGCCTGATCCAACAGGGCTTCTCTTGTGTTCTTATGTGACACAGAGTGTTGGACTGGAGGGGCCACTGGCCTGATCCAACATGGCTTCTCTTATGTTCTTATGCGACACAGAGTGTTGGACTGGAGGGGCCACTGGCCTGATCCAAGATGGCTTCTCTTATGTTCTTATGTGACACAGAGTGTTGGACTGGATGGGCCATTGGCCTGATCCAACAGGGCTTCTCTTGTGTTCTTATGTGACACAGAGTGTTGGACTGGAGGGGCCACTGGCCTGATCCAACATGGCTTCTCCTATGTTCTTGTATCTGGGGCAGTGATGCTCTGTATTCTTGGTGCTTGGGGGGGCACAGTGGGAGGGCTTCTAGTGTCCTGGCTCCACCATCCAAGGTTGCTCTGCAGAGGCAGGCAATGGCAAGCCACCTCTTATTGTGTCTTGCACTGACAGCAATGAGGATCCTGTGAATTTAGGGGGAGGTATTTGTGAGCTTCCTGCATTGTGCAGGGGGTTGAACTAGAGATCCCCAACCCCCAGTCCATGGACCGAGACCAGTCCGTGGCCTGTTAGCAACCGGGCCGTGAGTTGCATAATTATTTCATTATATATTACAACGTAGTAACAATAAGATGACATTGGATTTATATCCTGCCCTCCACTCCGAATCTCAGAGTGGCTCACAATCTCCTTTATCTTCCTCCCCCACAACTGGCACCCTGTGAGGTGGGTGGGGCTGAGAGAGCTCTTACAGCAGCTGTCCTTTCAAGGACAACCTTTGCAAGAGCTATGGCTGACCCACGGCCATTCCAGGAGCTGCAAGCAGAGGAGTGAGAAATCAAACCCAGTTCTCCCAGATAAGAGTCTACGCACTTAACCACCGCGCCAAAATAAAGTGCACAATTGTATCATCCCAAAATCATGCCCCCCTCCCCCTGGTTCATGGAAAAATTATCTTCCACAAAACCGGTCCATGGCGCCACAAAGGTTGGGGACCACTGGACTAAATGACCCTGGGGGTCCCTTCCAACACTATGATTCTATAAAACCACAAAGATCAGTTCCCCCAGAGAGAAGAGCTGCTTTGGAGGAGGGGAGGGGGACTCTGTGGAATCAAAATCCTGGCTGAGGCCCCTCCACTCCTCTCCCCGGGCGCACCCCTAGAATCCCCAGGAATTTTACGACCCAGAGATGGCAACCCTAAAACCTGCTCAGCTTACAGGATTACTTGCTTGTGTTTTTGCTGCTTTCTCACACAACAACCATTCCGCCAAGAACGCCTGTAACTCCAGAGATTTGAGCTCAACGTCGCCACATTGAGGGCCAGAAACCTGCTTAAGCTCAGAACAAAGGCAGATCTCGTTGAAGCTCCCCGAGGGGGCTGTTGGGACTGAACGGGGGCCACACAGAGGCTGGATGGAAACCCCACTACTGATAGCTGGTGCTACACTTCGATGGAACCTAAGCGCAGGTGCGGCCCAGTTGGCCAGACGCCTGGGGTGCGAGTTCAGGTTTGGCTGTTCCAGCCACAACAAGGTTATTCAGGAGGGCATCCACAGTACGGAGAAGCACAAGTGGGTGGGGTGGGGGGGTCCAGTTTGCATTTTATGCGACTTTAAAAGTAAAGAAAAAAGTCGCATTCTTTCCCTCTCAGCAGTACCCACTCGCATTCACCGGCGCATGAAAACTGTTTTTATCCAAAAGAAAGACGGCTTTTTAAATCTTAGGTGTACCAACAAGAAATATCTTTGCATACAAGATACGACAACAACACAAACCTTCTTTTATATACATAGCATTTTGTATATAGCATTTTCCTGCATTGTACATAGGTTGGTCTAGATGCCCCTGGATGTCTCTTCCAACTCTATGCTTCTATAATTCTGTTTTTGCTATTTTGGTCTTACTGGTTATGCTCATTACTGTTGTACTGAAGTAAATTATGGATTTATTATGATTTAAGTACATATTGTATTGTGTGGATTTTTAAACTAACTCTCGCATAAGAACATGAGAGAAGCCATGTTGGATCAGGCCAATGGCCCATCCAGTCCAACACTCTGTGTCACACAGTGGCAAAAAAACCCCAGGTGCCATCAAGAGGTCCACCAGTAGGGCCAGGATACTAGAAGCCTTCCCACTGTGCCCCCCAAGCACCAGTTTGGTGCAGTGGTTAAGTGTGTGGACTCTTATCTGGGAGAACTGGATTTGATTCCCCACTCCTCCACTTGCAGCTGCTAGAATGGCCTTGGGTTAGCCAGAGCTATCACAGGAGTTGTCCTTGAAAGGACAGCTGCTGTAGGAGCCCCCTCAGCCCCACCCACCTCACAGGGTGTCTGTTGTGGGGGGAGAAGATATAGGAGATTGTAAGCCGCTCTGAGTATCTGATTCAGAGAGAAGGGCGGGGTATAAATCTGCAGTCTTCTTCAGTCTTTTTCACCAAGAATACAGAGCATCACTGCCCCAGACAGAGAGTTCCAACAATACGCTGAGGCTAACAGCCACTTATGGACCTCTGCTCCAGATGCTGATCCAATCTCCTCTTGAAGCTGGCTATGCTTACATAAGAACATAAGAACATAAGAGAAGCCATGTTGGATCAGGCCAACGGCCCATCAAGTCCAACACTCTGTGTCACACAGTGGCAAAAAATGTTATATACACACATACACTGTGGCTAATAGCCACTGATGGACCTCTGCTCCATATTTTTATCTAAACCCCTCTTGAAGGTGGCTATACTTGTGGCCGCCACCACCTCCTGTGGCAGTGAATTCCACATGTTAATCACCCTTTGGGTGAAGAAGTACTTCCTTTTATCCGTTTTAACCTGTCTGCTCAGCAATTTCATCGAATGCCCACGAGTTCTTGTATTGTGAGAAAGGGAGAAAAGTACTTCTTTCTCTACTTTCTCCATTCCATGCATTATCTTGTAAACCTCTATCATGTCACCCCGCAGTCGACGTTTCTCCAAGCTAAAGAGTCCCAAGCGTTTCAACCTTTCTTCATAGGGAAAGTGCTCCAGCCCTTTAATCATTCTAGTTGCCCTTCTCTGCACCTTCTCTAAAGCTATAATATCCTTTTTGAGGTGCGGCGACCAGAACTGCACACAGTACTCCAAATGAGACCGCACCATCGATTTATACAGGGGCATTATGATACTGGCTGATTTGTTTTCAATTCCCTTCCTAATAATTCCCAGCATGGCATTGGCCTTTTTTATTGCAAACGCACACTGTCTTGACACTTTCAGTGAGTTATCTATCATGACCCCAAGATCTCTCTCTTGATCAGTCTCTGCCAGTTCACACCCCATCAACTTGTATTTGTAGCTGGGATTCTTAGCCCCAATGTGCATTACTTTGCACTTGGCCACATTGAACCGCATCTGCCACGTTGACGCCCACTCACCCAGCCATCTCCTGTGGCAGTGAAGTCCATGTGTTCATCACCCTTTGGGTGAAGAAGGACTTCCTTTTATCAGTTCTAACCCGACAGAGCTATTCCTCTCAAGAACAGTTTCTGTCAGAGCTCTCTCATCCCTTTCTAATTCACAGAGTGTCTGTTGTGGGGAGGGGAAGGAAAAGGAGATTGTAAGCCACTCTGAGTAGTGAAGATTAATCCAATCTCTCTCCTTATTTCATCCTCACCACAGCCCTTGTCAGGTAAACTAAGCTCAGAGAGAGTGGCTGGCCCAAGATTACTCAGCACTGCAAAGTAGGGATTCGAACTTGGGTTCCCCAGCCCAACACTCTAAGCCAGAGGTGTTAAACTCATTCATTAGGAGGACCAGATTTGACAGAAACGGCGCTCTGCCGGTCCGGGCTGTGTGTGTCACAAAATGTAATGCCGGGTATTGGAGATATAAATTTTATAACAGATACAGGCAAACCCAATTAATAGTATTATTCTTTACTCAGAATACAACTAAAAGTAATTGATTCCGAGCCGTGGAAGCAACTGATTTATTGAAGAGCCCGTAAACTCCCCAGTTAGGCTGTGATCACACGTGCTAAATAATGCAGTTCCAATCCACTTTCAAACCGGATCTTGCCAGCTAACTAGGGTTTCCATTCTCCCGACAGGGGTGGGGTTTCCCCCCCAATTTGGGGGCCTTCAATCCACTGCCACGGAACTGGTCAGCGAGGGAAACCAGCCCTCCAAAAGTTCTGATATACCTAGAAGTGGCCACATCACACTGGGCATGTCATGGGGGATGCTCTAGCACAGCGGTCCCCAACCTTTTTGGCACCCGGAACTGGTTATGTGGAAGACAATTTTCCCATGGGCTGGTTTCGGGATGATACAATTGCGCACTTTATTTCTAACAGTTTGTTGTGGTGGTGAAGTGTGTGGACTCTTGTCTGGGAGAACCAGATTTGATTCCCCACTCCTCCCCTTGCAGCTGCTGGAATGGCCTTGGGTCAGCCACAGTTCTTGCAGAGCTGTCCTTGAAAGGGCAACTTCTGGGAGAGCTCTCTCAGCCCCACCCACCTCACAGGGTGTCTGTTGCGGGGGAGGAAGGTAAAGGAGATTGTGAGCGACTCTGACTCTGAAATTTGGAATGGAGGGCAGGATATAAATCCAATGTATTATTATTAATATTACTATTACTAATACTACTACATTGTAATATATAATGAAATAATTATACCAATCATGGCCCGGTTGCTAAAAGGCCACAGACCGGTACTGGTCCACGCACTGGGGATTGGGGACCCATGCGCTAGCATTTGGCCTCACAGGATCAAATACGGGCACCGCGGGACCTTCCTACATTCCGTAGGGCCTGTAAGACCAAATTGTTTCGACAGGCCTTCAATGCTTAAACTGAGAGAGAGCGGCCACCGGACATCAGCTAGAGTTTCCGGTGACCAACCGTCTGAAAAGAAGAACCGCCAACACAGTAATGGCACAGCACTGTGAAATAGTTTTTCGATTTCAATTGTATTAATGCTTTATAGATTTTATTGACTAGTTGTTTTAAATCGTGTAAACGAATGCTGTGAGCCGCCCTGAGTCCGCTTGCGGAGAGGGCGGGATAAAAGTTGAATGTAAATAAAATTTAAAAAATAAATAAAATAAAAACAGGGTGCTTGTTGTGGGGAGAGGAAGGGAAAGAAGATTGTAAGCTGTTTTGAGGCTCTGAGTGAAGGGCGGAGTATAAATCGCACCTCTCTTCCTCCTCCTCTTCTACTTTATTTTGCCTATGGACAAGCTTGGGTTTGTACCTTCCACAAGTAGCACATGCATACACCCCCAGTTATGCCAAACGGAGAACTCTTTTCACAAACACCATTCCAAACGTAGAACCCTAAGCGTTCGCTTCCGGGTTTGATTCCCCACTCCTCCACTTGCACCTGCTGGAGTGGCCTTGGGTCAGCCATAGCTCTGGCAGAGTTGTCCTTGAAAGGGCAGTTGCTGCAAGAGCTCTCTCAGCCCCACCCACCTCACAGGAAGATAAAGGAGATTGTGAGCTGCTTGAGACTCTGAAATTCGGAGTGGAGGGCGGAATATAAATCCAATATCATCTTCTTCAAATGGGAGCTTAGTGAGGCCAATCTTCCTTCGTTTGGATGATGAATTTCCACAGCCGGTGGTAATATGCAGGATGTTTTTTTGGGGGGTGGGGGGTCCTCTTGAAGATGAAGATATTGGACTTATATCCTGCCCTTCACTCCAAATCTCAAGAGTCTCAGAGCAGCTCACAATCTCCTTTATCTTCCTCCACAGACACCCTGTGAGGGTGGGGCTGAGAGAGCTCTTGCAGCAACTGCCTTTTCAAGGACAGCTCTGCCAGAGCTATGGCTGACCCAAGGCCATTCCAGCAGGTGCAAGTGGAGGAGTCGGGAACCAAACCCGGTTCTTCCAGATAAGAGTCCGCACACTTAACCACTACACCAAACTGGCTCTTGCCATGGGGAGTGCTTAAGAAGGCGCCATCAAAATTTCTCTCGGCAAGTCTCCCCCTCAGGGGGTGGGCCAGCAAACCGATTCTTTCCAAAACAGCTTCCCTCTCAGATGGAAGATTTATTTAGCTGGCGGGGGTGGCATCTGAGAAACAAGTTTGCTAACGTGCAAAGAAAGTCTCCCTCTGCTTCTGCCCCCACATTAGCACCACGAGGTGGGGGGGACCAAGATGTGCAATGCGGAATTTCCCACAATGCCCAAGTTCAGTCCATCATTAGCCAAAGCCCGGCGACTGGCAGGATTCGCGTGAGAAAAGAGGGAGATTCGTGATCCAGGCCAAATATTCAGATCGCCCGGGCAATACAGAACCCTTTCGCCCAGGGGCGGGGAACCTTTTTTCTGCCACAGGCCATATGGATATTTATAACATCATTCACGGGCCATAAAAAATGATCAACTTAAACAGTGCTCTGCCAAGAGAGAATAATTCAGGCCGGCAAAATTAATGCAAATAATTGCTTTTCTATTTGAAGTCATGTGGGGAGAGCCTAATCTGGCGCACACACACACACATATACCCAAGCCCACCGTCCTAGGCAAATGCAGAGGTCCGGGGCTTTTTTGTAGAAAAAGCCCAGCAGGAACTCAATAGCATATTAAATCACATCCCCTAATATTAGCATATTAGGTTACACACTCATTAGCATATTAGGCCACACCCTCTGGGATAATCGAGTGCAAACTGAACGGGGACAGTAACTTTTCCAGGCCCCGCAGCAATTCTGGCCGGCCAGCCAGGCCCCAGGGAGGCTGCCGCACAGTACATCTGGGCCCTGTGATCCCTGCCTGGCCCTGGGGAGGCTGCTGCACGGCACAGCTGGGCCCCACGATCCTCGCTGGCCAGAGAGAGGCTGCCACATGGCTCGGTTCAGCCCAGCAGTCCCCAAGGGCCGCACCAAGTGACCTCGAGGGACAGAGGTTCCCCATCCCTGCTTTAGCCGAAAATTAAGCTAAGAGACATTGATATTAAATTAATACACCGAATCCTGCCAGCACAGCAAGCCTATGCTGTGAACTAGCAACTGCAGGGGGGTTTGGGGTGTGTGTGTGTGTGTTTGAGATCGGCACAGCTGCTAGCCATTTGCCCCTTGATGGATTTCCCCCAGAGCTTTCAACAGAGCCCCTTCCAAGCTAAAGATTACTCCATTCATTCATCGAAGGGTCTATATTTTTAGCTGCTTCAGCTGTTTCCTTCCTTGCCCTGCTGGGAACGTCCCCCCCCTTCTCCTCCCCCCCCCCACTTAAGAACTTTATCCTCTGTTCTTAAGCCATTTCCTCCATTGTTCCTCCAACTCGCACACATGTCCTGAATGGGAGCCAAGATTCGGCTTCCAGAGTGGTTACAGATGCCGAGGAAAAGCAGGGCGGGCACACCACGGAAGGGTCGCCAAATACGTCGCCTCCCCAGGCCCTCCAAATCCCGTCTCGAACAACGCAGACGAGCCAAAAGCGGACATTAGGTCTGCGCTGTTTTTTTCATTTTTTGAAAAGGAGAATACTTCCACCCCGAAGAGATGCGCCCTCACCAGCTTTTTGGTGTCATTCCCCTTTCTTCACCCCAAGCTGGCAAGGCCTCAGCTCTTTTGCTTACATTACACTCAAGAACTGCGCATACCAATGACAGTGGAGTTTTTAAAGAGTTTTACATCTTAGCGCTCTTATTCCAGAGCAAGGACAAACCTGGAAGTTTTCTACAGCTTTCCAAAACTGATGGCAATTTATTTTTTAAAAAACTGACCAATCCGGTCCAATCTACCTTATGAAGAACCCATTTCCTTCCTCCAGAGGAGGAACAGAGAGACAGTGTGGTGTAATGGTTAGAGCAGGGGTGGCCAGACTGTGGCTCTTTCACACACATCGTGCGGCTCTCAAAGCCCCCACACCACCCCATCAGCTGGTTTGGAGAAGGCATTTGTCTCCTTAAATCACTTCTCCAAGCCAAGCTAGATAAGAAGATATTGGATTTATATCCCGCCCTCCACTCCGAAGAGTCTCAGAGCGGCTCACAATCTCCTTTACCTTCCTCCCCCACAACAGTCACCCTGTGAGGTGGGTGGGGCTGGAGACGGCTCTCCCAGCAGCTGCCCTTTCAAGGACAACCTCTGCCAGAGCTATGGCTGACCCAAGGCCATTCCAGCAGGTGCAAGTGGAGGAGTGGGGAATCAAACCCGGTTCTCCCAGATAAGAGTCTGCACACTTAACCACTACACCAAACCGGCTCTCCGGGCTAGATAGTGGCTTGGAGAACGCATTTAAAGCTAAAGTTGCTTTCTTTCCACCTCTCCCTCCCCATCTGTTTTCCTTCCTTCCTGCTCTCAGACATCTGATGTTCATCTTTTACGGCTCTCAAACATCTGACATTTATTCTATGTGGCTCTTATGTTAAGCAAGTTTGGCCACCCCTGGGTTAGCGGGTCAAGATTAGGACAGGGGTGGCCAAACCACTGCTTGGGAGCCACACATGGCTCTTTCACACATATTGTGTGGCTCCCAGACGAGGAACTTCACAGGCTTACTCTCGAGTAAGCATGCTTAGCGCTGGGGCTGTAGTCAGCCTCTGAGCGCTGACCCATAGGTAGGCGACTATGTTTGCAGTGTTTAAAGCGAAGGAGGAGGGGGAAACAGGCAGGCTCGGAGGTTGCTTGGAAACCTAGACTGGGGAAACAACGCAAGAGCAGAGCGAACCATTAGAAGGCGGGACGGAATTAAAGAGGGCGGCGCCGGGTTCCCCCTTAGCTTCATAGCTCTTGTAGGAGCCGCATTTACTAACCTTTGCGTCAAGGTAAAGAGAGACGCATAATGAAGGAAACTGAGGTCAGTGATTTATATGGTGCATGTGTGTCTCCTCCTCCCACCGGTGCCAAAAAAAATAATTCCCTAATGTTTTCGTGTGCTTGTCTTATAGGTACTGTTATTCCCGGCTTGTTTTTTTTTTAAAGTCTCCTCCTAGCACGGTTGTGTCATAAAGTGCCCAAATATGTATGCATTTTCTCTTTCCGTGCTAACTCTTAATAGTTTCAATAAAGACGTCTGGGTAACGTTTGCTCACGTCTTGCGGCTCTCACACATCTTGATGTTTATTCTACGTGGCTCTTAAGTGAGGCAAGTTTGGCTACCCCTGGATTAGGATCTGGGAGACCCAGGTTCGAATCCCCACACGTGCCACGGAAGCTCACTAGGGGACTTTGGGCGAGTCGCACACTTTCGGCCTAGCCTACCTCACAGGGTGGTGGTTCTGAAGATAAGATGGAGGAGGGAAGACTGTCGTAAGCCACTTTCAGCACCTCACGTTGTAGAGAAAAGCAGGGTATAATTGAAGGTACTGGGCACACAGAAAACGTCTCAGTGGTGAGATCAGATGTATTCCACCTTGGCATTTGAGGAATCAACTTTCGAAAGAGCTCCCAATCTAAATATTCATTAAGTATGTTATTGTCTTCCCCCTTCTCTAAGGAGCTGGGGAGCGGCACACACTGGGCTCCTCTCCTTCCTTCTATCCTCACAACAACCCAGGGAGGTAGGCAAGCCCAGAAAGAAGACTGGGCCAAGACTGACTTCCTTATGCTGAGTCCAGCCAGCAGCCTGCCTAGCTCAGCACTGCGTCTTCTGACAGGCAACGAGTCTCCTCGCCCTACGACTCTTTGGATTCTGCACTGCAGCACGGTAGGTGGGGAAATCAGAGCAGGGACTTTTTAGCAGCCGCACCACTTCTTTCAAACTTACTGCCCAAGAAAGCTTGCCTGACTGCGTCGCTCTTTGTTAATCTCAAAATTAAATACTCGGCTGCTGCGTTGGTTTCGATAATACCGTTGCCGCGAACATTCGGTTACTGAAAATCGATTACGAACTTTTGCTGGGAAGCCAGTCGAAAGGTTGTGGGGTTTCTTTGAGGGGAGGGGTTAACGTCCCTCATCCCCATTGCCAGCCCCCCCCCCCTAGAATGACAACATGGGACACAAGTTCAGACAAAAACAGACGCTGGAAGCAGAGCACAAACACTGTTCCTGGCATTGTATTCGGGGGATGGCCGACACCATGGAGACTGCACATCTCGGCTCTGTTGCTGGGCAGAGATTTTAAAAGATCTCGGGTCGGCGGCCAAGATTCCTGCAGGCCTTCAAAGGCATCTATTCAAGTCTCTTTCCAGGGGAAGACCCCCGTTTTTCAAAGGGGGTGGGGATTATTCAGCCGTGCGCCAAAACGGCAAACAAAACCCCATCCTGGGCACTTCAAACACAAGCCATGGAAAACCGAATGCCGTAAAAGACCGAAACATTTGAGAGCTCCAGCATTCTCCGGCTCTACAAGCAAGAAGCTAGGGAGGGGGCACCCAACGGTGATCTCCCCCCTGCCCCCACTTCCTTGCATCCGGCCATGACAATACTTCTCAGCCCAAACTTTTCATGGACACGGAGGAGAAAGTGAACCCCAATCCCAAGGCTTTTTTTGTAGCAGGAACTCCTTTGCATATTCGGCCACACACCCCTGATGTAGCCAGCCTCCAAGAGCTTACAGGGCACTCAGTACAGGGCCTACTGTAAGCTCCAGGAGGATTGGCTACATCAGGGGTGTGTGGCCGAATATGCAAAGGAGTTCCTGCTACAAAAGAAAGCCCTGCCCGTTCCAGATTACTACAAAGACACTTCCGCCACTTCAGACATTGACAATTCTTGGGGAGGCGCCTGATATTGTAATTTAACCTTACTTTCCCTGAATAGATGCAGAGAAAACTGCAAGGGGTGCATCAAAGTCCATCTTTTCGGCACACAATTTCATAAGAATGTAAAAGCACTGCTGGATCAGACCACTAGTCCATCGAGTCCAGCCTCCTGACCAACACAGGGGCAGGGGGCCTTTCAGTTCCTCTGGAGGGTCAACAACAGAGCATAGAGGCCAAGGCCTTCCCCTGAGAAGAACATCAGAAGAGCCCTGCTGGACCAGCCCAGGGAGGGTCCATCTAGTCCAGCCTCCTGCCTCACACAGGGGCCAGCCAGTTCTTCTGGAGGGCCAATAGCGGGGCAGAGAGACTGAGGCCTTCCCCTGAGAGGAACATCAGAAGAGCCCTGCTGGGTCAGACCAGGGAGGGTTCATCCAGTCCAGCTTCCTGCCTCACACAGGGGCCTTCCAGTTCCTCTGGAGGGCCAACAACAGGACACAGAGGCTGAGGCCTTCCCCTGAGAAGAACATCAGAACAGTCCTGCTGGATCAGACCAGGGAGGGTCCATCAAGTTCAGCTCCCGTCTCACACAGTGGCCAACCAGATCCTCAGGAAGGTCCATAGAGGCCAAGGCCTTCCCCTGAGGTAGCCTCCTAGCATTGGGGTTCACCTGAACATGAAGGTTCCCTTTCGTAATCATGGCTTGGAGCTACCAAGGAACCATCGTTCCACGAATTTGTCTAAATCCTTTGCTCAAGCTATTGATGCTTATGGCTGTCATGGCATTCTTCTGCATCTGCAATATAACAATATCTCTGGCCTACTTTACAGGCTTGTTGGAGAAAGGGAGGCCACCTTCCCACAAAGCCACATGACTATCCAAGAGAGAACCACTGTGCCCTATATTTCTCCGCAATTTCCATTATGCTGTACTTCCAAGTTCTTACAGAACTCTCCCCCACAGCCATTCAACCGCTGTCCCGTCATGCCCCCCGTGGCCAATCAACTGCCATCCAGTCACAACCTCCACAGCCAATCAACCGCTGTCCAGACAGAACTCTGGAACAAACAAGGATCCTTTTGAAGAAGAGGTGCCGGAGCTCATTAACACAACTCATTTGCCTATGTCACACATTCCTGACATCACCAGGTGGTGTACTAAATTATAGCAGCTCAGCATCTACCTTAAAATGCTTCTTGAGTTATAATTGTCATAATAAAACCTGACTCCCATCATACTTCTTAAATTACCTTCTCCTATGTGACAGGAGGAAGATTTCCATCCGTTTGCTTTATATGTTTTGGTTATTTTCCCATTTTTTCTGGGGAAAAATATATAGAAAGTTAGTCAAATCTAAGAGTTCTGCGAAATTCTCACAGGGGGTTTGAACAATAGAGTTCAGAAGCAAGTATGGGGGGGTGGGGGGAGAAGAAAGAAAGAGCACAATAAAAGTTAAGAAGTTCTGGAGCTCTGCTCTGGTTAGCTCCTGTCCAAAATGAGGCCTGGGAACAACCATGCATGTGACCCATATCCCCCAATGGGTGGGATCCAAAGTAATGCACATTGGGGCCAAGAATCCCAGCTACAAATACAAGTTGATGGGGTGTGAACTGGCAGAGACTGACCAAGAGAGAGATCTTGGGGTCGTGGTAGATAACTCACTGAAAATGTCAAGACTGTGTGCGATTGCAATAAAGAAGGCCAACGCCATGCTGGGAATTATTAGGAAGGGAATTGAAAACAAATCAACCAGTATCATAATGCCCCTGTATAAATCGATAATTCGGTCTCATTTGGAATACTGTGTGCAATTCTGGTCACCGCACCTCAAAAAGGATATTATAGCATTGGAGAAAGTCCAGAAAAGGGCAACTAGAATGATTAAAGGGTCGGAACACTTTCCCTATGAAGAAAGGTTAAAACGCTTAGGGCTCTTTAGCTTGGAGAAACGACGACTGCGGGGTGACATGATAGAGGTTTACAAGATTATGCATGGGATGGAGAAGGTAGAGAAATAAGTACTTTTCTCCCTTTCTCACAATACAAGAATTCGTGGGCATTCGACGAAATTGCTGAGGAGTCGGGTTAGAACGGATAAAAGGAGGTACTTCTTCACCCAAAGGGTGATTAACATGTGGAATTCACTGCCACAGGAGGTGGTGGCGGCTACAAGCATAGCCAGCTTCAAGAGGGGTTAGATAAAAATATGGAGCAGAGATCCATCAGTGGCTATTAGCCACAGTGTGTATATATATATGTGTGTGTGTATATATATATATAAATAAAAAAAATTTGGCCACTGTGTGACACAGAGTGTTGGACTGGATGGGCCACTGGCCTGATCCAACACGGCTTCTCTCATGTTCTTCTGTGATACAGAGTGTAGGACTGGATGGGCCATTGGCCTGATCCAACATGGCTTCTCTTATGTTCTTATGTTACAGAGTGTTGGACTGGAGGGGCCATTGGCCTGATCCAACAGGGCTTCTCTTATGTTCTTCTGTGACACAGAGTGTTGGACTGGAGGGGCCACTGGCCTGATCCAACAGGGCTTCTCTTATGTTCTTCTGTGACACAGAGTGTTGGACTGGATGGGCCACTGGCCTGATCCAACAGGGCTTCTCTTATGTTCTTATATGACACAGAATGTTGGACTGGATGGGCCACTGGCCTGATCCAACATGGCTTCTCTTATGTTCTTCTGTGACACAGAGTGTTGGACTGGAGGGGCCACTGGCCTGATCCAACATGGCTTCTTTTATGTTCTTCTGTGACACAGAGTGTTGGACTGGATGGGCCACTGGCCTGATCCAACATGGCTTCTCTTATGTTCTTATGTGACACAGAGTGTTGGACTGGAGGGGCCACTGGCCTGATCCAACATGGCTTCTCTTATGTTCTTCTGTGACACAGAGTGTTGGACTGGATGGGCCACTGGCCTGATCCAACAGGGCTTCTCTTATGTTCTTATATGACACAGAATGTTGGACTGGATGGGCCACTGGCCTGATCCAACCTGGCTTCTCTTATGTTCTTATCCCACAGGCATCAACTCCTTTGTCAGGTTAATCTTACCTTCGCTTTTTGCCAGAGACCCTCTTCATGGGAACAGCGACAGCCATTGAGCCAACGGGGAAAGAAAAAAGGATACATTTTCACCGCTCCGGATTTGGTGCCAATGGCCATGATTCGTAGCTTGGGATCGAAGGCCAGAGAACTCGGCTGATTTGGAAAGCCATGTTCCACCGTCTGGAAGAGAAGCAAAAAGCCACATCTGTCAAAGCAAAGCATTGCAGTTGTTCATGTAGATCCAGGGGTGTCAAACTCATTTGTTACGAGGGTCGGTTCGGACAAAAATGAGACCTTCTCAGGCCGAGCGATGCGCGTTACGTAATGCCAGGTAGCAGAGATATAAACTTTACAAGGACACAAACACAATTTTTTTAAAACCCCTTTAAATGTAAAATGCTTAAAACATTAGCATTTTTGCACTATTTTGTTTATTGCACTGTCCTGGATAACTGACCCCACTCGCTCTGAATTACTGCATCAAAATCTGGAGACTGTGTCTGTACTGTAGCAATCTTTCAGGCGGCGCTCAGGTGTGTATCTGTAAGCTGCAAACCTACTTCTGATTTGCTGACACTCATTACAGAAATCTCATGCCTTGAGCCTAAGACGCAGAGGAAAACATGAAACGGCTGGGCATTGAGAGCTTTTGTAGAAAAGCCGCTTCACGAGCCAGTCAGCCGATGGAGGAAATGGAGGCTTTGCTCTGTAGCTTTACTGCACAAACCTGGCAAAGCAAGCTGTGATGCAGAAGGAAGCGAGAGAGGGAGAGGGAAGCAGGCGACAGTGAGTTGCTTGGGGGCCTGATAGGAGTCCTCCAGGGGCCTGATCCATCCCCAGGCTGAATGTTTGACACCCCTGATGTAGGTAAAGGGCAAGGGCAGACTCAAGTCTGTGAGCAAGCTTTTTAGCCCTGGGGTTCTTTGTCCTGTCTCAGCATCCTGGAGCCAGAGAGATATTTCACAGTGCAAAATGCTCTTAAACATAATCAGGTTTCTGGCTAGTTCTGAAGAACACGAGTCAGGAAATGACGACGATAATGAAGATGAAGAAAATATTGGATTTATATCCCGCCCTTCACTCCGAAGAGTCTCAGAGCGGCTCACAATCTCCTTTACTTTCCTCCCCCACAACAGACACCCTGTGAGGTAGATGAAAATATTGGATTTATATCCCGCCCTCCACTCCGAAGAGTCTCAGAGCGGCTCACAATCTCCTTTATCTTCCTCCCCCACAAAAGACACCCTGTGAGGTAGGTGGGGCTGAGAGAGCTCTCCCAGAAGCTGCCCTTTCAAGGACAGAGTCTCAGAGCAGCCAACAATCTCCTTTCCCTTCCTCCCCCACAACAGACACCCTGTGAGGTGGGTGGGGCTGAAAGGGCTCTCACAGCAGCTGCCCTTTCAAGGACAACCTCTGCCAGAGCTATGGGTGACCCAAGGCCATTCCAGCAGCTGCAAGCGGAGGAGTGGGGAATCAAACCCGGTTCTCCCAGATAAGAGTCTGCACAGTTAACCACTACACCAAACTGCAAAGGAGGCCATCTTCAGAAAAGTCCTGCCAAACCAGAAATCTATTCCCAACACGGGATGCCTCTGAGAAACCTATGAGCAGAGTGTGAAAGTCACTGTTTTCCCCCAAACTGGAATTCCATGGTACACTGCCTCAGAACATGGAGGCTCCATCAAGCCATTGCTGCTAACAACACTTATACCCCCTGTAGCTCTGCAGTGCAAAGAATAATGTCTTCTATGGACATTTCATGAGCTCTTGCAGGTGTTCCTGTTGGAGAACCCCCAAATAGCAACCAATTATCATCCGCAGAACCCCCAGAGTCTTTGGAAGACAGGTTGGAAAGTGCTAATTTAGTAGGAGAACCAGTATTCCTTTTCCCAAAGCAACTGCACATGCCCCAAGCAATGAGTGCCACTAAGCATGCACAGAGTTCATGGTCCCAGCAATGGGAAACCCCAAACCGGCCCCCAGCCTTCAAGTAGGGTTGTCAATCCCCAGGTGAGGGCAGGGGATCCCCCGGTTTGGAGGCCCTCCCCCCGCTTCAGGGTCATCAGAAAGCGGGGGGAGGGGAGGGGAATGTCTGCTGGGAACTCTATTATTCCCTATGGAGACTTATTCCCATAGGGTATAATGGAGAATTGATCTGTGGTTATGTGGGCCTCTGGGGGGGCTGTTTTTTGAGGTAGAGGCATCAAATTTGCAGCATAGCATCTGGCGCCCCTCTTCAAAACACCCTCCAAGTTTCAAAAGGTTTGGACCGGGGGGTCCAATTCTATGAGCACCAAAAGATGGTACCTGTTCCTTCATTATTTCCAATGGAGGGAAGGCATTTTAAACGCCAATGGAGGGAAGGCATTTTAAATGTGTGCAGTTCCCTTTCAATGTGATGGCCAGAACGCCCTTTGGAGTTCAATTGTGCTTATCACAGCCTTGCTCCTGGCTCCACCCCCAATGTCTCCTGGCTCCACCCCCAAAGTCCCCAGATATTTCTTCAGCTGGACTTGGCAACCCTACCAGCAAGCCTAGAATTCAGGGGACAGAAGAAGAAGATGATATTGGATTTATATCCCGCCCTCCACTCCGAAGAGTCTCAGAGCAGCTCACAATCTCCTTTCCCTTCCTCCCCCACAACAGACACCCTGTGAGGTGGGTGGGGCTGAGAGGGCTCTCACAGCAGCAGCCCTTCCAAGGACAACCTCTGCCAGAGCTATGGCTGACTCAAGGCCATGCTAGCAGGTGCAAGTGGAGGAGTAGGGAATCAAACCCAGTTCTCCCAGATAAGAGAGCTCTGGCTGACCCAAGGCCATTCCAGCAGGTGCAAGTGGAGGAGTGGGGAATCAAACCCGGTGCTCGCAGATAAGAGTCTGCACACTTAACCACTACACCAAACTGGCTCTCAAGTTTACTTGAGCTCTACTATCTTCTGCCTAAAACTTATGTGTGGGGTTTACTATCACACAGAACTTGTGGTTTACATCAGCAGATACAAGAGAGGCAAGATTCCAAGAACGGGGAATTGTGGCGAGACAGTGTGGCGTACTGGACAGCCATTCGGACTAGGATTGGGAGAACCAGGTTCAGCTTCTCTGGATGATCTCATCCCATCTATCTCACAGGGTTGTTGTGAGGACAAAATGCAGGAGCACGAGAGTGTACGAAACTGACTGGGGCTCTATTGGAGGGAGAAAAGCAGGTATAAACATCTAAAAAATAAACCACATTCAACTAGGTTTTACCACAAGCAATTTCTAGCAAACTACAGGAAAGTGTTTTATTTGTAGCCCATGTGTCATTCATCAGCCCCCCTGCCTTGAATCGAGGATGCCCTTTCGAGTCAGGTTATAAGTTTTAGGCATCTGATTTTTGGAACAATAATGCAACCCTTTTACAGGAAATTCTGGACCTTGGACACGCCAGTTAAGTGCCCCCACCACTGATCATAGGAACATAAGAGAAGCCATGTTGGATCAGGCCAGTGGCCCATCCAGTCCAACACTCTGTGTCACACAAGAACATAAGAGAAGCCCTGTTGGATCAGACCAATGGCCCATCCAGTCCAACACTCTGTGTCACATAAGAACATAAGAGAAGCCCTGTTGGATCAGGCCAGCGGCCCCTCCAGTCCAACACTCCGTGTCACAGAAGAACATAAGAGAAGCCCTGTTGGATCAGGCCAGTGGCCCATCCAGTCCAACACTCTGTGTCACACAAGAACATAAGAGAAGCCCTGTTGGATCAGACCAATGGCCCATCCAGTCCAACACTCTGTGTCACACAAGAACATAAGAGAAGCCCTGTTGGATCAGACCAATGGCCCATCCAGTCCAACACTCTGTGTCACAGAAGAACATAAGAGAAGCCCTGTTGGATCAGGCCAGTGGCCCATCCAGTCCAACACTCTGTGTCACAGTGGCCAAAAAACCCAGGTGCCATCAGGAGGTCCATCAGTGGGGCCAGGACACTAGAACCCCTCCCACTGCCCCCCCCCCCAAAGCACCAAGAAGACAGCGCATCACTGCCCCAGACAGAGTTCCAACAATACACTGTGGCTAATAGCCTCTGGTGGGCCTCTGCTCCAGATGTTAATCCAATCCCCTCTTGAAGCTGTCTATGTCAAAAAGGATATTACAGCATAGGAAAAAGTGCAGAAAAGGGCAACTAGAATGATTAAAGGTTTGGAACACTTTCCCTATGAAGAAAGGTTAAAACGCTTGGGGCTCTTTAGCTTGGAGAAACGTCAACTGCAGGGTGACATGAGAGAGGTTTACAAGATTTTGCATGGGATGGAGAAGGTAGAGAAAGAAGCACTTTCCTCCCTTTCTCACAATACAAGAACTCGTGGGCGTTCGATGAAATTGCTGAGCAGTCGGGTTAGAACGGATAAAAGGAGGCACTTCTTCACCCAAAGGGTGATTAACATGTGGAATTCACTGCCACAGGAGGTGGTGGCGGCCACAAGCATAGCCAGCTTCAAGAGGGGGTTAGATAAAAATATGGAGCAGAGGTGCATCAGTGGCTATTAGCCACAGTGTGTGTGTGTGTGTGTGTGTGTGTGTGCGCTCAGCAATTTCACTGATCCTTGCTCCATCTCTCAGGGAGGGGGCAGTAACCCCCCCTCCCAATACCCCTGGGAAACCCTGTTCCACTGACCCTCTGGCCTTCAAGATTTCACCAGGCCCAAGTTTGCATGCTTCTGAGCACATCTTTGCAACCACAAAGGTGGCATTTTTAAAAAAAATCACAACAGAGATTCACAGCAAGCTGAATCCTGCGCCCCATCCTCCATTTTGAACACCCAGTCTCGTGCCGAAAGGCCGCCAAAGATTCATTTACATCAAGGAAAAGACGAACAGGGCACCAACTTGCCAAACGATGCCAGGTTCCATCGTTTATTCAAGCAGCAACCGTGGGGCACGATCCGTGCCGAAAATTCAAACACTGCCTCCTGCTTCTACGCGTTCGCAACTTGTAAGGTCAGCTGCTCATCCATCAGGACTAGCGGCTTGCCCTTCAGCAACGTTTTCTATGTGACGCACTGCTAGGGTTGCCAATCCCCAGGTGGGGGCAGGGGATCCCCCGGTTTGGAGGCCCTCCCCCCACTTCAGGGACGTCAGAAAGCGGGGGGGAGGGGAGAGAAATGTCTGCTGGGAACTCTGTTATCCCTATGGAGATTTATTCCCATAGAAAATAATGGAGAATTGATCCGCGGGTATCTCGGGCTCTGGGGGGGGGCTGTTTTTTGGGGTAGAGGCACCAAATTTTCAGTACAGCATCTAGTGCCTCTCCCCAAAGTATCCCCCAAGTTCCAAAACGATTGGACCAGGGTGTCCAATTCTATGAGCCTCAAAAGAAGGTGCCCCTATCCTTCATTATTTCCTATGGAAGGAAGGAATTGAAAAGGTGTGCCGTCTCTTTAAATGTGATGGCCAAAACTCACTTTGGAGTTCAATTATGCTTGTCACACCCTTGCTCCTGGCTCCACCCCCAAAGTCTCCCAGCTCCACCCCAAAGTCCCCAGATATTTCTTAAATTGGACTTGGCAACCCTACGCACTGCATGCGCAAACAAAGCCGGAAGTCCTTCACTTTACAGCCAGCCCTGGCTGCTGATCAGACGCTTGCCGGAATCCGCACTGGGGCCACTTGGTGGTCTTCACAGCACTGGCCAAGAGCTCTACGGGAGAGCAAGGGGAGAGCCAAGCCAACCCACGCAGCGCAGGTGCGGCCTCTGCCCAACTCTGTTCCAAGCAAGGCTCAGGGGAACTCGTGTTTTAAGACCGCTGGAAAGACGGAATAAAGACTCGGCCAAGCTCGGCTAGAGAAAACAGCCCCTCCTTCCTCGCCCCCCCACCCCTGCTGGCCATCCCCTTAGCCGAGGCCTGCATCTTTCCCCCCCTCTTGGCCCCCACGGATAAATGAACCCTTTCAGCCAATTCCAGCTTCTCTTCTTTTCGGGGTCAACGTGAACGAACATTCGGCAAAAAAAGAAAAAGGAAAGGGAAAGCAGCGAAGAATGGTTCCATGAAGCTCAATCGGTGCGGGCAGCAGCTTTCTGTCTTCCCCTCCTTCACCAGCTCTCCGCGAGGACCACACCGAAAAATGGGTGACCTAACGTGCGGGGGAGGAACCCCCCCACCCCATGTCTGAACCCGGCCAAGAAAAGGAAACGCGGGCCAATTCCACACGCTTTCCCCCAGGTTCTTTCCATTACTGTGAGACTGCAGAGGAAAGGGAAATCACGTGCGTGCAGACAAGACAAGCCAGGGTGCCATAGTGGTTAATCGTGTCCGACTAGTAGCTGAAGACCCAGGATCGAACCCCCTCCTCTTGCCATGAATGCCCACTGGGTGACCTAGGGGTCAGTCACATTCTCCCAGACCGGGGTGGCCAAACTTGCTTATTGTAAAAGCCACATAGAATAAATGTCAGCTGCTTGAGAGCCACAAAGAAGGAAGGCAAATAGATGGGGGAGGGGGAAAGAAAGCAACTTTAACTTCTAAATGCATTCTTCGAGCCTCCGGTTGGCTTGGCTTGGCGAAGTGATGTAAAGAGAGAAATGCCTTCTCCAAGCCAAGCCAGCCAGCGGCTTGGAAAATGCATTTAAAGTTAAAGTTGCTTTCTTTCTACCTCTCGCTCCCCTATTTTCCTCCCTCTCTCAAACATCTGATGTTCATGTTTTGAGGCTCTCAAACATCTGACATATATTCTATGTGGCTCTTATGTTAAGCAAGTTTGGGCAGCCCAGCCCCAGGCTAACCTACCTCACAGGGTTGTTGTGAGAATAAAACAGAGGTAAAGAGAACAATGTAGGCCATTTTGGGTCCCCACCAGGGAGAAAGGGGGAGTATAAACTAAACAGATTTCCCAAAATGCGTGTTCTACTGTCCACACATCCCACGAACATACTTTTACCATGAACGAACTTCGGGGAAGATCATAGCAAAGCAGGAGAGGGTTAGGGGCCAATATCATGTAGACCAGGGGTGTCAAATATGTGGCCCAGGGGCTGAATCAGGCCCCCAGAGGGCTTTTATCAGGCCACCGAGCAATTGGCTGTCATCTACTTCCTTCTCCCTCTCTCTTGCTTCCTTCTGCATCTCCGCTTGTTTTACAAGGCTTGCTCAATCGCACAGGAGCTATAGAGCAAAACCTCTATTTTCTCTGTTGGCTGAGGCTCCTCCCTTGGGGAGGAAGTGGGGAGGAATAGCTGGCTTCGCCAGGCCCTCTCAATTGCACAGCAGAGCTACTAAGCCAAGCCTTTCTTCTTTCTGTTGGCTGAGGCTCCCCGCCCCCAGTCCCCGTAGAAGGAAGGAAAGAGCCAGAGCTTCCTTTGCCCAGTTCCCTGGATCCGAATGGAGAAATACAAAGGAAGCACCTTTAAGACCAACAAGTCCTAATGTTTTAAGAATGTTTTATTTTAAGATTTCGGTTTCTCAAAAAATCTTTAGTCGTGTTTGTCTGTGTCCTTTAGAAAGTGTATAACTCTGCTACCTAATCTTAAAGAGGTACACAAACGGCACAACCCCACACAGCCTGGCCCAACAAGGTCTCGTTTAGGTCAGATCCGGCCCTCATAACAAATGAGTTTGACACCCCTGAGGAGATGGTAAAAAGGAAAAGAAAAAAGGAGCACAACTCCAGATTCGATGCAAAGCCAGAGCAAACCTTCCGCACAAAGCAAACACGATCAGCTAGGAAAATCAGAGAACTACGGTATGTTGCAGTCAAGTATTAGGAGGCAAATGTGGAGATTAACCCAGACAGGATCTAGGGCAGGGTGTCAAACTCATTTGTTATGAGAGCCGAATCGGACATAAATGAGCCCTTGTCGGGCTGAGCCAGGTGTAATGTCATGCCAGGTAGCAGAGAGATAAGCTTTATAAAGAACGCAAACGCAATTAAAGATTTTTTTAAAAACTTTCAAAAACACGCTTAAAACATTAGCCCCCGTTGGTCTTAAAGGTGCTTTCTTTATATATCTCCCGTGCGATCCAGGGAACTGGGCAAAGGAAGCTCTGGCTCTTTCCTTCCTTCTCCAGGGGACCAGGAGGGAAGGGGCCTCAGCCAATAGACGGAAGAGAGGCTTGGCTCAGTAGCTCTGCTGTGTCATTGAGAGAGCCCGGCAAAGCAAGCTCTCCCTCCCCCCCCACTTCCTCCCCAAGGGAGGAGCCTCAGCCAATGGAGAAAACAGAGGCTATGTTATGTAGTTCCTGTGCAATTAAGCAAGCCTGGCAAAGCAAGCTGTTATGCAGAAGGAAGCAAGAGAGAGGGAGAAGGAAGCAGAAGACAGCCAGTTGCTCGGGGGCCTGATAGGAGCCCTCCGGGGGCCTGATTCAGCCCCTGGGCCACATGTTCGACACCCCTGATCTAGGGCTTGGATCCAGCCAAGGGATGTGAGCCTGCCTCGGCGGGGAGGGCGGGATATAAATAAAAGTTTATTATTATTATTATTATTTCCACAGATGCAAGGAATTCCACATACCGAGCCTTATTTTCCTCACTTTCCCCTACTAAGGTGGCCCAAAATGCCCACCAAGCCCGTTTCCTAGCGGTGCACAGCTTTTGGAGAGAAGGAAGCGGAAAATGTCACACTCCATGGGCGGAAATTCTTGCCCCCTGGAAAGATCAAGTCTGGATACAACTCTAGGCTGAGGAACGCTAAGCCCCTTTGGTCCAATCAACAAAATGGCACTGTAGTCTCTCCATCTGCCCAGCAACAGCCAGGAAAGAACCAGAGCACAGAACTCAATTGGGTCAATATTCTGCATTCTCCGCTCAGACAGTATCCCAAATGCATACGAGTTCATCGTCAGGAGCACTGAATGCCCGGATACTGAAAGAGAACTGGAATTCAGCATTCAATGAGAGTGGAAAGAATGTGCAAATCTGCATACGGCAATTTGCTTTTACTCGCCTAGGGAAGGAGGAAGAATTCCCGGAGGGCAATAAAACCCCTCCCCCACGAACCGGAAACCAAAAGGAGTGGCTGCAGACAATTATCCACAAACATCTCTGGCACCTTTTCAAGCACCTCCCGAGACCATTAAGGACTAGAAGACTGGTTTTTAAAACATTCCTACTCGCAGCTTATTTCAACAGAACATTAAAGGCCTTCTCTTACATGTCAAGGACTGCCTCACGTCTGGGTTGCGTACATTAAGACGGGGGTGTCAAGCTCATTTGTTAGGAGGGCCGGATCGGAGGTCAATAAGACCTTCTCAGGCCCGGCTGCGTGTGTCATGAAATGTAATGCCATGAGATATACACTTTACAAAGGGCGCGGACAAACACAAATGGGCTGCGATCACACACACATTAAATAATGCACTTCCAATGCATTTTCCAACTGGATTTTGCCGGTTCGCATAATAAAATCCACTCGGAAAGTGCACTGAAAGTGGATTTAAAACGCACTTTCAAGAGTGTATGTGATCGCAGCCTTGAAGGTTTTTTAAAAAAAACTTTAAAGAAAACATGCTTAAAACAACAGCACTCTTTTGTTTGTCTGATAACTGACACCTCTTACTCTGGATTACTGCATCAAAATCTGGAGACATTGTCTGTGCTGAAGCAATCCTGAGTATGCTGTCCAGGTGTTTCTTGGGTGCATATTTATTTATTTATATTTCGATTTATATCCCGCCCTTCCCACCGAAATGGCTCAGGGCGGCTCACAGTATCTGTAAGCTGCAAACCTACTTTTGATATACTGGAATTCATTACAGAAATATCATGGTCAATGCTTTGAGCCTAAGACGTAGAGGGAAATATGAAATGGCTGGGCACTGGGAGCTCTTGCACATAATCTGCTTCCTGCGCTGGTCAGCCGATGGAGAAACTAGAGGCTTTGCTCTGTAGCTTGACTGAGCAAGCCTGGCAAAGGAAGTTGTGATGCAGAAGGAAGCAGGAAACGGTGAATTGCTTGCAACCCTGACAGAAGCCCTCCAAGGGCCTGATCCGGCCCTCGGGCTGCACAGATGACACCCCTGCATTAAGTGTTTCATGACTCTGCTCTGGTAAGACCTCACCTGGAGTCTTGTGTTCAGTTTTGGGCACCACATTTTAAGAAGGATATAGACAAGCTGGAACGGGTCCAGAGGAGGGCGACGAAGATGGTGAGGGGTCTGGAGACCAAGTCCTAGGAGGAAAGGTTGAAGGAGCTGGGGATGTTTAGCCTGGAGAGGAGGCAGCTGAGAGGTGATATGATCACCATCTTCAAGTACTTGAAGGGCTGTCCTATAGAGGATGGTGCAGAACTGCTTTCTGTGGCCCCAGAAGGTAGGACCAGAACCAACAGGTTGAAATTAAATCAAAAGAGTTTCCGGCTCAACATTAGGAAGAACTTCCTGACCGTTAGAGCGGTTCCTCAGTGGAACAGGCTTCCTCCTCGGGAGGTGGTGGGCTCTCCCTCCTTGGAGGTTTTTAAACGGAGGCTGGATGGCCATCCGAAAGCAATGAAGATCCTGTGAATTTAGGGGGAGGGGTTTGTGAGTTTAGAGCGGTTCCTCAGTGGAACAGGCTTCCTCCTTGGGAGGTGGTGGGCTCTCCTTCCTTGGAGGTTTTTCAACAGAGGCTAGATGGCCATCTGACAGCAATGAAGATCCTGTGAATTTAGGGGGAGGCGTTTGTGAGTTTAGAGCCGTTCCTCAGTGGAACAGGCTTCCTCCTCGGGAGGTGGTGGGCTCTCCTTCCTTGGAGGTTTTGAAACAGAGGCTAGATGGCCATCTGACAGCAATGAGGATCCTGTGAATTTAGGGGGAGGGGTTTGTGAGTTTCCTGCACTGTGCAGGGGGTTGGACTAGATGACCCTGGAGATCCCTTCCAACTCTAGGATTCTATGACTCCAGAGCAAATCCAATGTACAGTTGGCATCACAGGATAGGAGAAATATAGAGAAGCTGCAGAATAACTCACGCAGAAGACCGACAAAAAACTTGATACCCAGAGACTCGAGTGTGAGTCCACCCTCCCTCCTTTCTTGTCCACGTAACTGACAGAACTGGAACTCAGGCCTTCCTCATCTCAACCAGCTTCGAACATCTTAAATGTACGGCTGACTCAGCACGACTTGCAGTCGCCATAATAAGTTACTGGTTTGCTCAACAAACTGGATCATCTTCCAGACTTCAGTGACAAACCCGTGACTGAGTAAACCCCGTTTGCTTCCTGGATACCTTTTCTCCCCCTCTCAGAATGAAGGTGATCCTCCCCGTGCTGTCATTTCAGTGCCCAGAACATCAAACTGAGAGGATTCTCACAGCAGCTGCCCTTTCAAGGACAACCTCTGCCTTGGGTCAGCCATAGCTCTGGCAGAGGTTGTCCTTGAAAGGGCAGCTGCTGTGAGAGTCCTCTCAGCCACACCCACCTCACAGAGTGTCTGTTGTGGGGGAGGAAGGTAAAGGAGATTGTGAGCCACTCTGAGACTCTTCGGAGTGGAGGGCGGGATATAAATCCAATATCTTCATCTACCTCACAGGGTGTCTGTTGTGGGGGAGGAAGGGAAAGGAGATTGTGAGCCGCTCTGAGACTCTTCGGAGTGGAGGGCGGGATATAAATCCAATATCTTCATCTACCTCACAGGGTGTCTGTTGTGGGGGAGGAAGGGAAAGGAGATTGTGAGCCGCTCTGAGACTCTTCAGAGTGGAGGGCGGGATATAAATCCAATATCTTCATCTACCTCACAGGGTGTCTGTTGTGGTGGAGGAAGGTAAAGGAGATTGTGAGCCACTCTGAGACTCTTCAGAGTGGAGGGCGGGATATAAATCCAATATCTTCATCTACCTCACAGGGTGTCTGCTGTGGGGGAGGAAGGGAAAGGAGATTGTGAGCCGCTCTGAGACTCTTCGGAGTGGAGGGCGGGATATAAATCCAATATCTTCATCTACCTCACAGGGTGTCTGTTGTGGGGGAGGAAGGTAAAGGAGATTGAGAGCCGCTCTGAGACTCTTCGGAGTGGAGGGTGGGATATAAATCCAATATCTTCATCTACCTCACAGGGTGTCTGCTGTGGGGGAGGAAGGGAAAGGAGATTGTGAGCCGCTCTGAGACTCTTCGGAGTGGAGGGCGGGATATAAATCCAATATCTTCATCTACCTCACAGGGTGTCTGTTGTGGGGGAGGAAGGGAAAGGAGATTGTGAGCCGCTCTGAGACTCTTCGGAGTGGAGGGCGGGATATAAATCCAATATCTTCATCTACCTCACAGGGTGTCTGTTGTGGGGGAGGAAGATAAAGGAGATTGTGAGCCGCTCTGAGACTCTTCGGAGTGGAGGGCGGGATATAAATCCAATATCTTCATCTACCTCACAGGTTGTCTGTTGTGGGGGAGGAAGGGAAAGGAGATTGTGAGCCGCTCTGAGACTCTTCGGAGTGGAGGGCGGGATATAAATCCAATATCTTCATCTACCTCACAGGGTGTCTGTTGTGGGGGAGGAAGGGAAAGGAGATTGTGAGCCACTCTGAGACTCTGAAATTCAGAGCGGAGGGCAAGGTATAAATCCAATATCATCATCAACAACTTATCACATCAAAGCACAATTAATGTAAGACCCAGCGTGGAGCGGTGGTTAAAGTGTGCGACTAGAATATGGGAAGTCCAGGTTCAAAACCCCACGCTGCCTTGAGCCCTTTGGCCAGCCACGCTCTCTGAGCCTGACCTACCTCGAAGGGCTGTTGTGAGCATTAAATGAAGGAGAGGGGAATGATGTAAATAGCTTTGGGTGCCCTATGAGAGGAAAGATGAGGAAATTATTTAATAAGAAGCCATAGTTTGAAATCCCAATATGTTGAGCTCCCACAAACAAAACCACGGTTTATAGCCAAGGTGGCCAAACTGTGGCCCTTTCACACATATTGTGTGGCTCTTGAAGCCTCCATCAACCCACCAGCTAGCTCCGAGAAGACATTTGTCTCTTTAAATCTCTTCTCCAAACCAAGCACGTCAGTGGCTTGGAGAATGCATTTAAAGTTAAAGTTGCTTTATTTCTATCTCTCCCTCCCTCCCTCCCCTGATCTATTTTCCTTCCTGTCCTGTGGCTCTAACATCGGACATCTATTCTGTATGGCTCTTACATTCAGCAAGTTTGGTCACCCCTCATTTATAAAGGTAAAGGAAACCATCCCTGTGCAAGCACCAGTCGTTTCCGACTCTGGGGTGACGTTGCTTTCACAACGTTTTCACGGCAGACTTTTCACGGGGTGGTTTGCCCTTGCTTTCCCCAGTCATCTACACTTCCCCCCTCCCCTGCAAGCTGGGTCCTCATTTGACCGACCTCGGAAGGATGGAAGGCTGCGTCAACCTCGAGCCGGCAACCTGAACCAGCTTTCGCTGGGATCGAACTCAGGTCTACTGCAGTTTTACCACTCTGTGCCATGAGGCCCTCATTCATAGGGATGCCCAAATATGAACATATGAAGCTACCTTATGCTGAATCAGACCCCCCTCGGTCCATCAAAGTCAGTCTTGTCTACTCAGACTGGCAGCGGCTCTCCAGGGTCTCAAGCTGAGGTTTTTCACGCCTACTTGCCTGGACCCTTTTTAGTTGGAGATGCCAGGGATTGAACCTGGGACCTTCTGCTTACCAAGCAGATGCTCTACCACCGAGCCACCATCCCGCCCCGCAGAGAGATTCAGAAGCCATGCCTCAGCACTCGAGTCAGAACTAAGTGTGGCTCCCTTCTGAGCTTCCACGGCATAGCTAATCCGGGTGTGTCACGACACCACCTTGTCTGAGCGACCATGGGGACTAGCAGCTCGCTTTTTAAAGCCGACACAAATTCACCAAAGACCGGATTACACTGGAGGCCTTCCCTCGTTGGTTCGAAAACCACCCCGCAGGACTGAGAGCCTTCCCAAGCACCAAGGCAGAGCAAAGCAGTAATTAGAGGCATTTAAAGCTCCAAAATAATTAAAAAAAATAAATAAAGGAGACAGCCTTAGCTGGACAGATGTGGTCACGAGATCACTCGAGGCACGGAAAGAGATGGCATCTGCCCCAGCTGTGCTGATTTCAGTGTTTATCGAGTTTGGCATGCCGGACTTGGTGTTTTAAAAAATGCCTTCGGAATGGAGATGCCTCCGGAATGAGTCACCGTATCTCGCCATCCCATCAGGGCCCCGGCTGGTAGGACAGCCCGAGAGACACCCTGCATCATTTCACAGGCCGAAAGAGGCCGGGCTTCAGAAGCAAGCGTCCTCTTTCCAGACCCAGGGAACGCCCAGTCAAACAAAGGAGAGTGCCCTGAAGGTAAAAAAAAAATCTCGCCAGGATCTCCTGAGGAAGCAGGTTGGTTTGTTTCCTTTGCAAAAAACTGCATACTGCTGAGCGGCATTTTATGCCGCTTAAAAAAACCCTCATAAACACCAACAGCGATTCCAAAAGCCACCTCCGCGTCCCAGCTTCAACTAGGCCAAACTTGTGTAACGTAAGGAAAAGGAAAAGGTCCCCTGCGCAAGCACCAGTCGTTTCCGACTCTGGGGTGACGTTGCTTTCACAGCGTTTTCACGGCAGACTTTTTTTAACGGGGTGGTTTGCCGTTGCCTTCCCCAGTCATGCTTAACGTAAGAGCCACATAGAATAAAAGCCAGCTTTCTGAGAGCCACAAAACATGAACATCAGATGTTGGAGGGAGGGAGGAAGCTAGCTAGCTAGCTGAGGGGAGGTAAGAGGGCGAAAGAGGTGGAAAGAAAGCAACTTTAAGTGCATTCTCCAAGCCGCCGGCTGGCTTGGCGAAGCGATTTAAAGAGAAAAATGTCTTTTCCAAGTCAGCCAACAGGGCAGCTGCGAGAGCCACCCAATATGTGCGAAAGAGCCAAATGTGGTTCCCGAGCCGCAGTTTGGCCGCCCCTGAACTAGGAGAAACAAGCTTGGAAACCATCCCTTCCTTATTCGCCTCAGGCGAGCAGAAAGTGTCTCCAGGTGAGCACACTTGGAAAGGAGAGGGTAGCCATGCCCAAGGGAGATGCGCCACAAATGAGATTATAATTCATGGGCAGGTTGACCGTGGGACGAGTTTTTTCGACACCCTGCTATTTACACTTGACAATTATCCAGGGAGGGAACGCAGCTCGGTGGCAGAGCGGTTGCTTCGCATGCAGAACGTCCCACGGCCAAACGATCAGGGACTAGGAAAGATTTTGGCCAGCGATCCTGGAGAGGCGCTGCCGGTCAAGATAGACCAACGGTGTGCTCTGGCCCCTCGCTCTCCTTCGGCATCAGTATCCTTCATCTGAACACTACGCAAAGCTGCAGGTGAAGAGCCAAAGAGGAGCTGCTAAGGATTCCGCTCTTCCCAGCGTTCTGCCCTTACTAAGCCTCCGAGCAAACAGGCACTGGAATCTGCAAACTCCAGCCTTACAACATTAGCTTCGACATACAGAGAGGCAATACACGAGGCTGTCTGTAGCTCTGGGCTGTTTGAGGTTAATAACGTCTCTGCTGTTAATGAAAGAGAGACCCCCTCCTGCCTTATAACAACCTATCTGGAATATTCTGGCCGAGGTCCTGGTAAGCAAACTTCACCCCCACCCAGGCTTTTTTTTGTCGCAAGACCTCCTTTGCATATTAGGCCAGGTTCCCTGACGCAGCCAATCCTCCCGGAGCTTACACAAGGCCCTGTACGAAGAGCCCTGTAAGCTCGTGGAGGATTGGCTACATCAGGGGGACGTGGTCTAATATGCAAAGGAGCACCTGCTACAAAATGAGCCCCGGACTCTTCTCGATCTTTTTGAACCTGGGGGAACTGGGAGGGTTATTTTCCGAACTTAGTTTTGTGAACCTTTCCTAATGGATCCTACCATCGATTTTTAAAGACAGAGCCAACAAAACGGAGAACTTGGAAAACAGAATTGTCACTTGGTCGCTTATTCGCCTGGAGCAGATTTCCACTCACCAGAGGAGACTAGCTATCCATACCCTCAAATCCGAAGGCATAAGGAAGCCGATGCTCAGCTCTTTTCCCTTCCCTGCCCCAACTGGGCTTTCCAGGGTCATGACAGACGCTCAGCCTACAAACCACAACTGAAGGAGCGCCATTTTTAATTTAAACCACAATTGAAAGCGCGGCAACAAATGCCAGGAGAACCAGCAAGAGCTGAAGCCACAAAGAAGTGCATGTAATATAAAGAAAAAAGGAATTACTGCCTGATGCCCAATAAGCTTCCTAGGGTTCCCCACGCCTTAAGTCACCGCAGCAGAGGAGAGAGTGGCCATGCCACAAACATATTAACCAAGAGCAGAGATGACCAAACTGTGGCTCTTTCACACATATTGTGTGCTCTCGAAGCCCCCATGGCCCTGCCAGCCGGCTTGGAGAAGGTACTTGTCTCTTTACATCACTTCACCAAGCCATGCCAGCTGGCGGCTCGTAGAATGTGCTTAAAGTTAAAGTTGCTTTCTCTCCACCTTTCTCTCCCCCATCTATTTTCCTTCCTTCCCTTTCTCCTTCCTGTTTTGCAGCTCTCAAACATCTGACATTTATTCTATGTAGCTCTTACGTTTTTTTTTGGGGGGGGGTTGTTTTGTTTTTAAAAAAACAAAACTTTTATTGGCGTCTGCAACAATACAAAGTCACAGTAATGTTATTGCAATCACAATACGCTAACTTAAACTTAACAGCAACATCAAACAACATTTAACAAAAGCAAATATCCTAATTATAAAAAAAATAAAGATACAATATTTTATAAAAAAAAGTCATACCTTATTGCTACAAAGAGGTTACATCAATAGAATTTCTTTGTACACTGCATTCCGATTAAAAGAGGTAACATACCAAGGTTCCGTATCTATTTTTTCTAGGATTGGAGATATGTGGCTCTTATTGGAAGATGATGATATTGGATTTATATCCCGCCCTTCACTCCAAATCTCAGAGTGGTCACAATCTCCTTTACCTCCCCCCCCCCTCACCACAACAGACACCCTGTGAGGTGGGTGGGGCTGAGAGAGCTCTCCCAGAAGCTGCCCTTTCAAGGACAACTCCTACGAGAACTATGGCTGACCAAAAGCCATTCCAGCAAGTGCAAGTGGAGAAGTGGGGAATCAAATCCGGTTCTCCCAGATAAGATTCTGCGCACTTAACCACTGCACCAAACTGGCTCATGTTAAGCAAGTTTGGGCACCTCTGACCTAGAGTATATTACCGACCCCAGAATACCTACCCAATGTCCCGCTGTCTCACCCCACTACTGACTGAAAGCATCAAGTGTTCATCACAGGCTACGTGTGAACACCCCCCCCCCAAGAAAAGCACTTAAATCAGGGTTTGCAAAGAAATTTTCCAAATTCTGCACCCCACAAGACTTTTTCAAACAAAAACTACACAGGAAAATGCTGGAAATGTCAAAACATAGATGGAACCTTCTTTCATATGTGGCAGACCTATAAAAAAAAGAAAAATAACTGGAAAGAAATACGCCAAAAACGCAGAACATATTAGTTTAAATTCTCAATGGAGGCCAAGACCTATTAAGCGTTTTGCCTAACAAACTGCCAAAAACTTTAGAAAAGCTATTCAATGCACGGTGACAGCGGTTAGAACTATTTACGCAGCAAAATGGAAATTAGACATCTGTCCACGTTTAGAAGAATGGGAAAGTAAACTTGCGGAATATGCAGTAATGGCAAAATTAACAGCCTATTTGAGAGACAGGTCTATTATGAAACTTGAGGAGAGACAGAGTATGTATTATGCTAGCAGGAGACAAACTTAAAGTTAGAAAATATATACAGATGTATGGTAATGAGAAAGAAGCAGAATTAAAATCTGTTCCAAAGATAGTATCTAGAATACAAATGGGTTTTCGAAATGGGATATATAATAGACTTTCTTTGATATACTACTTATCAAAGGTTCTAATGAATATTTAGAAGTGGCAAAAATGTGTTATATTGAATATGTAGTTATGCTGAAACTAGTGTTATAGTCAAAATAGATTAGTTATGAAGTTCGAGACTTAAATGATGAATATACAATTGTATACCAACAGAAATGAAGGGATTTAATAGGTAATGCCTTAAAAATTATAATGAAAGGAATGAAAGAGAAAATATTCTGTCCTATATATTTTATACTACATGACTGTCTTCAACAAATTATTTTGTTCTTTGTTTTTTAAAAAAAACCTTCTTTATAGAATCAGAGTTGGAAGGGACCTCCAGGGTCATCTAGTCCAACCCCCTGCACAATTCAGGAAACTCACTAAAACCGCCCCCTAAATTCACAGGATCTTCATTGCTGTCAGATGGCCATCTAGCCTCTGTTGAAAAACCTCCAAGGAAGGAGAGCTCCCACCTCCCGAGGAAGCCTGTTCCACTGAGGAACTGCTAAAACGGTCAGGAAGTTCTTCTTAATGTTGAGCTGGAAACTCTTGATGTAATTTCTTGTGCTTTTTATTTCCTTTTTTCTTCTCTGTACCCCCCGCCCAGTTTTTCTAAATAATAAAAAAAGGAATCAAAAAGACTTCTTCAACCACTACACCAGCAGCGCACAATTCCTTTCCTAAGCTGCTGCTACAGTCCGGCAGGGCGTAATGGTTGTAAAGGGATGGTGGCTCAGTGGTAGAGCATCTGCTTGGTTAGCAGAAGGTCCCAGGTTCAATCCCCAGCATCTCCAACTAAAAAGGGTCCAGGCAAATAGGTGTGAAAAACCTCAGCTTTGGACCCTGGAGAGCCGCTGCCAGTCTGAGTAGACAAGACTGACTTTGATGGACTGAGGGGGGTCTGATTCAGTAGAAGGCAGCTTCATAGGTTCATAGGTTCAAATAACAATAAAATATCCTCAGCTATAGTGAAGAAGACATTGTAAGCCAAATGGGAGATAGCCCATGAGCATCTAAGTTTGGCCCAAATCGTAGATTTCTATAGACTTGGCTGGGATGCCAGAGCAATAGGTCCCAAGTCAAATCATCTTGAAATTCTTAGCTCTCATATGGTCCCAAAAACCCAAAATTAAGTCGATTCAGATGACTAATTTCCCCCCAGCCTGCAGGCGAGGTATAGAGTTGGGAATTCTGCAGAAATGGAAACTGCTTTTTTAAAAAAAGTCTAGCGTGCAATCCATTTGGTGGCCGTAACAATGGGGGGGAGGAGAGTAAAATGGAAAGAAGGACGCAACGGGTAGAAAATCCAGCACTTCTGAATCCAAGCCAAGCCCTGTCGTCAATGAAATGGAGACAACAGAGGCAATCTCAGAAGAATCATGCGATAACTTACTGGATGGCTCCACTTCAGAATGTGGGAAGGGGCGGGGGGAGGAGAGTCTAAAAGTGAGCAAATCTAAAGGAGAGTCTAAAAGTGAGCAAATCCAGCCCATGCAAACACTAACATAATGGGGGGGGGGGGAGGGTCGTTTGTCGATCCATGCCAAGGCCCCAAATGCTTGTTGCACCCGCACACCAGTTTGGTGAAGTGGGAGAACCGGGTTTGATTCCCCACTCCTCCACTTGAAGCTGCTGGAATGGCCTTGGGTCAGCCAGAGCTCTCTTATCTGGGAGAACCGGGTTTGATTCCCCACTCCTCCAATTGCACCTGCTGGAATGGCCTTGGGTCAGCCAGAGCTCTCTTATCTGGGAGAACCGGGTTTGATTCCCCACTCCTCCACTTGCAGCTGCTGGGATGGCCTTGGGTCAGCCAGAGCTCTCTTATCTGGGAGAACTGGGTTTGATTCCCCACTCCTCCATTTGCACCTGCTGGAATGGCCTTGTGTCAGCCAGAGCTCTCTTATCTGGGAGAACTGGGTTTGATTCCCCCCTCCTCCACTTGCAGCTGCTGGAATGGCCTTGTGTCAGCCAGAGCTCTCTTATCTGGGAGAACCGGGTTTGATTCCCCACTCCTCCACTTGCAGCTGCTGGAATGGCCTTGGGTCAGCCATAGCTCTCGCAGGAGTTGTCCTTGAAAGGACAGCTGCTATGGGAGCCCTCTCAGCCCCACCCACCTCACAGGGTGTCTGTTGTGGGGGAGAAGATATAGGAGATGTGAGCCTCTCTGAGACTCTGATTCAGAGAGAAGGGCGGGGTATAAATCTGCAGTCGTCTTCTTCTTCCCACGCCAAAAGACACCCCCGAATTCTGAAGTGGTCACAGCCAGCTGAGAGCGGCACCAACCAACAGAGCAGATCGTATAGATCAGGGGTGGCCAACGGTAGCTCTCCAGATGTTTTTGCCTACAACTCCCATCAGTCCCAGCCAGCATGACCAATGGCTGGGGCTTTTGGGAGTTGTAGGCAAAAAAAACATCCGGAGAGCTACCGTTGGCCACCCATGGTATAGATCAAACCTTGTTCACATTTGGGGAGGGGGGAACAAACCGTCACGGATGCTGGTTTTGGTCTGAAGCAGCAGAACGAAGTTTATGTCCAGCGGCACCTTTAAGACCAACAAAGTTTTATTCAAGGTATAAGATTTCATGTTGCACACTGGAGAGCCAGTTTGGTGTAGTGGTTAAGTGTGCAGACTCTTATCTGGGAGAACCAGGTTTGATTCCCCACTCCTCCACTTGCACCTGCTGGAATGGCCTTGGGTCAGCCAGAGCTCTGGCAGAGGTTGTCCTTGAAAGGGCAGCTTCTGTCAGAGCTCTCTCAGCCCCACCTACCTCACAGGGTGTCTGTTGTGGGGGAGGAAGGTAAAGGAGATTGTGAGCCGCTCTGAGACTCTTTGGAGTGGAGGGCGGGATATAAATCCAATATCTTCATCTACCTCACAGGATGTCTGTTGTGGGGGAGGAAGGGAAAGGAGATTGTGAGCCGCTCTGAGACTCTTCGGAGTGGAGGGCGGGATATAAATCCAATATCTTCATCTACCTCACAGGATGTCTGTTGTGGGGGAGGAAGGGAAAGGAGATTGTGAGCCGCTCTGAGACTCTTCGGAGTGGAGAGCGGGATATAAATCCAATATCATCTTCTTCTTCTTCTTATCTGAAGAAGCGTGCATGCACATGAAAGCTGCTGAATAAAACTCCTATCATTGGCATTAAAAGTGAAACTAGCCTCAGACTTCATGCTGTTACGGACAGGCCAGGTGCGTGGGGTTCTGCTGTCCGAGGCAGATCCCCAACACGTGCCCCCCGTGAGTAAATTTTACTTGCACGCGCTTTGCACGCAGTGTGATGACATCACCCAGATGTGACGTCACCACACAGGGCATTCTGCGCGCCCCCTGGGCCGCGCTCACTCAGTTTGGCGGGCTCTGCAGAGCGGAAGCGCCATTCTTTCTTGGCTCCCCCGACCCCTTAAAGCCAAGAAAGAACACTCCCGACACTTCCCCTCCCCATCTCTCGCCGAATCCGAAAGGCGCTCCAGACGGGAAGCCAGTCCAAGGCTTGGGGACGATACAAGAGTGGACAGGTCGCCCACCCCCTCTGGGGGTTGGCGCCCTAGCCAGCTGCCTAGTTTGCCTACTCCCACGCGCCGGCCCTGGTTACGGATGCCTGAAGCTTAGAATGCGGGAGGGCTCCAAATCATCTTCCAACTGATGCAAGACCATGAGGTCTAGGAACCAGAAAAGGGCACAAACGGGATGTTGATTTCAGCCAGAGTTCAAGTCGGGCGGAGCAGACGAGGAGAGGAAGCCGTGCTTGCGCTTCCGCCTCGGGGAGTGCACAACATTTCACGCAGCGATTTAAGGAGCCTGCCAGGTGAGCGAGCGTCTCATTTTCCAGAGGTGAATCACAGGCGAGAGGGAGAGATCTCCTTGCACGCCTCAGCTGAAACGGGAAACTGGATGGCCAAGCCCAACTGGCCGTCACCTCCCCTTGCAGTGTAGGCCTACCTCAGCCTGACCGGAAATTCGGGGGCTGACCAGGAGCCCTTTGGACCGACATCTTCTCCCAGGTGTTTGTGACCGAGGAAACGAAAATCCTGTTACACGGTTGCTGCGAGGTAATCGCTGGCAGCTTAGAGAGGATTAGGAAGAGAAAAACCGTGTTTGGGCACAACATTTGCCCGCACTGTCTGGTCTCAATTAATTTGCACCAATTGGCACTCGCTGCCTGTAAGATGCCAAGCCGGTCACCGACTTCCTTACTCCACCTCGGGAAATCTCAAAAATGGAACGTCCTCCCTTACATCTCAAAAAGACTTCTTTGTAATTCCTGAGACAGTGAAAGAGCAAGTCTTATCAGGCAAGAGTCTAGCAGCCACGGACATCAAACACACCCTCTTCCAAAGTCACATCGTTCTTCTGCACCCCTCCGTCGGGGCGGGGGGGGGGAGGAAGAGGAAGACCACAGATTTATACCCGGCCCTTCTCTCTGAATCAGAGACTCACAGCAGCTTACAATCTCCTATATCTTCTCCCCCCACAACAGACACCCTGTGAGGTGGGTGGGGCTGAGAGGGCTCTCACAGCAGCTGTCCTTTCAAGGACAACTCCTGAGATAGCTCTGGCTGACCCAAGGCCATTCCAGCAGGTGCAAGTGGAGGAGTGGGGAATCAAACCTGGTTCTCCCAGATAAGAGTCCGCACACTTAACCACTACACCAAACGGCCAAGGCATCCCTGCTCTAAGGGATGTGGCAGCCTTCGCCACCCTAAAGAGAGAGAAGCCAATGTGGGAGGGCAAGACCAAAGCACACAGAGACACGACGGGCAGCCTCCTCTCCACACAAGCGCTTGGTGCTGACAAACAGCTCTTTGTGGCTAAATATATTCTTCCCACGTGCCGACGCACCAGCTGCTTCCGCACAACGCGGCCGTCTTCCCAGAACATGCGCTCGGGGACACCTGCCTTCAGATCTACACCCACAAAATTTCCCCTCCAAGATCGACAACGGTTCACATGTGTTCCTTGGCCCTCCCATCCCACTGTTTATACCCGACGAGGTCTCTGGGGTAGGGGTCTCCTGTCCTTGGGTTCTCCTGTTCTCGTAGCGCTGTAAAACGAAATGTTCACACTGCACCACAGGTCTAAAGCAAGAAAAAGAACAGACTGGGACTTTGGACACTGCTAAGTCAAACCTGACTTCTGCCCCAGTTAAATCTTTCTCGTCCACAAAAGGGGGATCTTTGCGGCCAACCTTACAGGGTCGTCCTCACTCCAGTAAGATTATGCCCAGCAGGCCTTGAAAGCTCTACAGAGGTGTCAAACGTGTGGCACGGGGGCCAAATCAGGCCCCCAGAGGGCTCCTGTCAGGCCCCCCGAGCAACTGGCTGTCATTTGCTTCCTTCTCCCTCTCTTGCTTCCTTCTGCATCACGGTTTGCTTTGCAACGCTTGCTCAATCGCACAGGCGCTACGGAGCAAAACCTCTATTTTCTCTATTGGCTGAGCCTCCGCCCTTGGAGAGGAAGGGGGGCAGAGCTTGTTTTTCCAGGCTCTCTCAATCATGCAGCAGAGCTACTGAGCCAAGTCTCTCTTCCTTCTATTGGCCAAGGGTCCATTACCTCCTGGAGAAGGAAGGAAACAGCCAGTTTCCTTTGCCCAGTTCCCTGGATCCCGTGGGAGAAATACAAAGAAAGCACCTTTAAGACCAACAAGTGCTAATGTTTTTCGTTTTTCTAAAATAATATTTGTGTTTGTCTGCGTCCTTTTTAAAGATTAGATCCCTGCTCCCTAATCTTAAGTCGGTACACACATGGCCCGGCCCAACATGGCCCGGCTTATGAGTTCGACACCTCTGCTCTACAGCACATGAGTTAATGGTAAAAGCAATCTGAATATAGAAGATGAAGAAGATGATATTGGATTTATATCCCGCCCTCCACTCCAAAGAGTCTCAGAGCGGCTCACAATCTCCTTTACCTTCCCCCTCCCACAACAGACACCCTGTGAGGTAGATGAAGATATTGGATTTATATCCCGCCCTCCACTCCGAAGAGTCTCAGAGCAGCTCACAATCTCCTTTCCCTTCCTTCCCACAACAGACACCCTGTGAGGTAGATGAAGATATTGGATTTATATCCCGCCCTCCACTCCGAAGAGTCTCAGAGTGGCTCACAATCTCCTTTCCCTTCCTCCCCCACAACAGACACCCTGTGAGGTGGGTGGGGCTGAGAGGGCTCTCACAGCAGCTGCCCTTTCAAGGACAACCTCTGCCGGAGCTCTGGCTGACCCAAGGCCATTCCAGCAGCTGCAGGTGGAGGAGGGGGGAATCAAACCCAGTTCTCCCAGATAAGAGTCTGCACACTTAACTACTACACCAAACTGGCTCTCAACTGGTTTCAACTCAAGGCTGAACACAAGAAAGTTACAGAGGACCGGTTCACACACAATGCGAGGCACACCTGGGTCGACCACTGGGTGTACGTTCAACAGGATATTCTGTTGATACCTCCATTTCGTCCTCACAAGAACCCTGTAAAGTAGGTCAGGCTCAGAGCGTGTGACCGGCCCAAGGACCTCCAGCAAGCTTCCAAAGTAAAAGGGGGAATTCAAACCCGGATCTCCAGAGTCTTGTTTGCATTTTAGCCTCACCACAACCCTGTGAGGCAGACCAGGCTGAGAGCACACGACTGCCCCAAGGTCGTCCAGCGAGCTTCCTTGGCGCAGTGGGGATTTGAATCTGGGACTCCCAGACCCTACAGTCAATCTTGTCTAGGCTGAGGCCTTCCCCAAGAAGAACTTCAGAAGAGCCCTGCTGGATCAGACTAGTGAGGGTACATCCCTGGTCTGATCCAGCAGGGTTCTTCTGAGGTTCTTATGAAGAACCTCAACAGCCCTGCTGGATCAGACCATTGAGGGTTCATCTAGTCCAGGACTAGGGCCAACAGCAGGGCAGAGAGACCGAGGCCTTCCCCTGAGAAGAACCTCAGAAGAGCCCTGCTGGATCAGACCAGGGAGGGTCCATCTAGTCCAGCCTCCTGTCTCACACAGTGGCTAACCAGTTCCCCTGGATGGCCAACAGAAAGGCTGAGGCCTTCCCCTGAGAAGAACATCAGAAGAGACTGGCTGGGTCAGACCAGGGAGGGTCCATCTAGTTTAGCATCCCATCTCACACAGTGGCCAACCAGTTCCTCTGGACAGCCAACAACAGGACAGAAAGGCTGAGGCCTTCATAAGAACCTCAGAAGAACCCTGCTGGATCAGACCAGGGATGGTTCATCTAGTCCAGAATCCCGTCTCACACAGTGGCCAACCAGTTCCTCTGAAGGGCCAACAACAGGGCAGAGAGACCGAGGCCTTCCCCTGAGAAGAACCTGAGAAGAGCCCTGCTGGGTCAGACCAGGGAGGGTCCATCTAGTCCAGCCTCCTGTCTCACACAGTGGCCAACCAGTTCCTCCGGAGGGCCAACAACAGGGCAGAGAGGCCGAGGCCTTCCCCTGAGAAGAACCTCAGAAGAGCCCTGCTGGGTCTGTCCAGTGAGGGTCCATCTAGTCCAGCCTCCTGTCTCACACAGTGGCCAACCAGTTCCTCCGGAGGGCCAACAACAGGGCAGAGAGGCCGAGGCCTTCCCCTGAGAAGAACCTCAGAAGAGCCCTGCTGGGTCAGACCAAGGAGGGTCCATCTAGTCCAGCCTCATGTCTCACACAGTGGCCAACCAGTTCCTCCGGAGGGCCAACAACAGGGCAGAGAGGCCGAGGCCTTCCCCTGAGAAGGACACAAGAAGAGCCCTGCTGGATCAGACCAAGGAGGGTCCATCTAGTCCAGCCTCATGTCTCACACAGAGGCCAACCAGTTCCTCCCGAGGGCCAACAACAGGGCAGTGAGGGTGCCCTAGTGCCTGTGTTTGCAGACACACATTTGGGGTGCTCGTTTTGTCACTTTCTTAAGGCGCGCCCTCAAGGGACAGTTTGTGCAGGTGGCAGGACCGAGAGAGTGTCCCGAAGTCGAAAGAGCTGACTCCAACTCATCGCCACGCCTCCTATCCTCGCTCCAAGCCACCCGCATGTTTACACCAGAGAAGAACGCGTCCCTGGTGGGATCATCCAGCAAGCCTTTCCAAAATAAACAAGCGCTGCAGCTTCAGTTGCCAAAGTTCAAGAAGGAGGGTGGAAAAATATCCATCGATGTTTGATGTTCCGGATTACCACTTCTCCCTGTGTCTTGCTGCGTCTTTAGCAGTGCGTTGGACGGCAGACGTTTCACCAGAGGATATTATCCTCTGGGCAAAAGGATAAGCAGGATAGAGAAACCAGCTTGGTTTGAAAAGGCGTAGCCACAGGGCCAAAGAAGAAGAGTTGGTCGCTCTACATGCAAGATGCAAACCAAGGCAGTCTGCTGGACTAGATGGACCTTCACTGGTCTCTTCCATGAGGGCTCTTCTGATGTTCTTCTCAGGGAGAGGCCTCAGCCTCTCCGCCCTGTTTTTGGCCCTCCAGAGGAACTGGCTGGTCACTGGGTGAGATGGGATGCTGGGTGGACCACTGGTCTAATGCAGCCGGGTTCTTCTGAGGTTCTTATCAGGGGAAGGCCTCAGCCTCTATGCCAATTTCCTTGGACTCTGGAGGAACTAGTTGGCCACTTTATAAGAGAAGATGTTGGACCAGATAGACTTGCAGTGGTCTGATCCAGCAGGGCTCTTCTGATGTTCTTATCAGGGGATCGCCTTGGCCTGTGTGTTTTGCTTAGACCTCCTGAGGAACTGAGGAGGACCTCCTGAGGAACTGGTTGGCCCCTGTGTGAGGCAGGATGCTGAACTAGAGGGATCCTCACTGGTCTGATCCAGTATGGATCTTCTGAGGTTCTTTTCAGAGTAAGGCCTTGGCCTCCATGCCCTGTTGTTGGCCCTCCAGAGGAACTGGTTGGCCACTGTATGAGACAGGAGGCCTGGTCTGGTCCAGTATGGATCTTCTGAGGTTCTTTTCAAAGTAAGGCCTTGGCCTCCATGCCCTGTTGTTGGCCCTCCAGAGGAACTGGTTGGCCACTGTATGAGACAGGAGGCTGGACTAGAGGGATCCTCACTGGTCTGATCCAGCAGGTTCTTCTCAGGGGAAGGTCTCAGCCTCCATGCCCTGTTGTTGGCCTTCCAGAGGAACTGGCTGGCCTCCATGTGAAACTAGATGAACTACTGGTCTGAGCCAGCAGGGCTCTTCTGATGTTCTTTTCCCCCCTCCCAATTCTGTTTTATTTTAGTTTTTAGTTTACAATGTTCTCAAAGTCAATGAAGGGGAAGGCCTTGGCTTCTACGCCCTGTAGTGGGCCTCCAGAGGAACAGGCGGCCACTGTAAGAGATGGCTACTCGACTGGATGGACCTTCACTGGTCTCACCCAGCAGGGCTCTTCTGATGTTCTTCTCAGGGGAAGGCCTCAGTCCCTCTGCCCTGTTGTTGACCCTCCAGAGGAACTGGTTGGCCACTGTGTGAGGCAGGATGCTGGACTAGATGGGCCCTCATTGGTCCAATCCAGCAAGGCTCTTTTGATGCTCTTATCTCTGACCCTCACACAACCAAGATCCAAATTCTATACACAGGCTAGTCTCACGGAAGGGCTACCCCACAAGTTACGTGGTAAGAGGTGGGCTAAGAGAAGACCATTCTTCATCCCCACTCCCCACCCACCAGGAGTTTCTCCTAAGTAACTTCCAATTGCAATTCACTGCCTAAGTAACAGACGGCGGCCTGGATGAATTAACCATTCTGGATTCCTCCATGACAGGCATGAAGAGCCAGCATGGAGACTGAGGTTCGAATCCTTACTCTGCCCTGGAAGCTTACTGGGTAGGCCTTGGGCCAATCCCACCACTCTCAGCGTGCCCCACCTCACAGGGTTGTGGCGAAAACAAAACGGAGCACATCACAAACCAATCCGGAGAAGAACGTAAGAGAAGCCATGTTTGATCAGGCCAGTGGCCCATCCAGTCCAACACTCTGTGTCACATAAGCACACAAGAGAAGCCCTGTTGGATCAGGCCAGTGGCCCATCCAGTCCAACACTCTGTGTCACATAAGAACATAAGAGAAGCCATGTTGGATCAGGCCAGTGGCCCATCCAGTCCAACACTCTGTGTCACATAAGAACACAAGAGAAGCCATGTTGGATCAGGCCAATGGCCCATCCAGTCCAACACTCTGTGTCACATAAGAACACAAGAGAAGCCATGTTGGATCAGGCCAATGGCCCATCCAGTCCAACACTCTGTGTCACATAAGAACACAAGAGAAGCCATGTTGGATATGGCCAATGGCCCATCCAGTCCAACACTCTGTGTCATATAAGAACATAAGAGAAGCCATGTTGGATCAGGCCAATGGCCCATCCAGTCCAACACTCTGTGTCACATAAGAACATAAGAGAAGCCATGTTGGATCAGGCCAATGGCCCATCCAGTCCAACACTCTGTGTCACATAAGAACACAAGAGAAGCCATGTTGGATCAGGCCAATGGCCCATCCAGTCCAACACTCTGTGTCACATAAGAACATAAGAGAAGCCCTGTTGGATCAGGCCAATGGCCCATCCAGTCCAACACTCTGTGTCACATAAGAACATAAGAGAAGCCCTGTGGGATCAGGCCAGTGGCCCATCCAGTCCAACACTCTGTGTCACATAAGAGAAGCCCTGTGGGATCAGGCCAATGGCCCACCCAGTCCAACACTCTGTGTCACACAGTGGCCAAAAAAACCAGGTGCCATCAGGAAGTCCATCAGTGGGGCCAGGACACTAGAAGCCCTCCCACTGTTGCCCCCCCAAGCACCAAGAATACAGAGCATCATTTGCCCCAGACAGAGAGTTCCAACAATACACTATGGCTAATAGGTAGACTATCAACGCAGGGTAGAAATAAACACAATTTAACGCTGACCCAGCCCATACCTAACCATTCCCAAGGTAAAATATATATATTTCCCACAAAACAAGAATTGGGGGGCAGGAGAAGGAAGCCTGCTGAAGATCCCAATTCAAATCCAGACCATATGAACGTGGGAAGATGAAATCACCAGCTGGTGAGGGACAAAAATGAGAACAGGCAGTGAGATATTTACTCCACAAGACAACAGCGGTGATGCGCTGTGGCATTGAAACAGTTAATTTAAAGGGTCCAGCAGGCTGGGAACCGACACAATAAAGGCCAGAATGAAAAGAGGGCTGTAAATCAATACTGGGGAGGGGAAGCGGAGAGGCAGCCCTTCCCTCCAAGTGAGGCAGCTCAGAAGGAGATTCTTTGGTGCTAAATCAGAATCCAGAGCAAAGCTCTCGGTCTAGATTTGGGGCATCCGTGAGCAAGCTAGGAAACCAACCTGGCTGGGGGGGGGGCAAAACCAAACCCACAACCGATAACACAAAAGCTCTACGCCCCACTGAGAAATCCAAGGCCTCGGAAGCGTTTTTTTTACAAGCTACTTCCCAGCACAAGGAGTTGTTGAGTCAAGTTTGCAAGAAACTCCTTCTGCCCCAACACAGGGGGTGGGCCGGTCGAGGAAGCAGAACTCTGCACGTGAGCCAAGGCATTCTTGTTCCCAGGCCCTGCGACAGACTCAACAACTCCGGAGCTGCTGACCCTAGTTCAGATTTGACCCACAATCTTCCAAAAGACAGAATCAGCTATTTCCCAAGACCCAGACGAGGTCTTGGAGGGACAGAAGAGAGAATAAGGAACCGCCTAACTTGGAAACGGTGTTTGGGCCTCTGTTACAGCGGGGGGGGGGGGGGGGGGTCAACTCACTTTAAGCAAGAAAGCATTGGGGGAATTTTTTGCCCATTTCTTTGGCTTTTCCGGGAGCCGCAAAGGAAAAACAGGTATTGAGCTCAGTGGCTTCCATTCCCCGTCAAGAGAAAAAGTTAAAGGGAGGGGGGGGGAGAGAGAGAGAAATTAATGCAGATGGGCAACATGAGCAAATGAAGGGGACGAGGAACCCCCCCCCCCCCAAACACACACACACAATGGAGCAACAGATCCGATGGATTCTCGGTTTCCATCTAAGATTTCTCCCTGGACCAAACTGGAGACCGGAAAGAGATAAGACAGGGGGGGGGGAAGAGGGAGGGGGGAGGAGGAGTAATCATCTTTAAGAGTCCTGAAAAAGGGTTTTGTGCGTCCTTTTAAATCCACTCAACCCAGATTTAAAGCAGTTTTTTAAGATGGGGGCGTGCGTGTCTCACAGTCCACCCCCCTCCCCTCCCCATGGCACAGAGTTGCAACTTCTGTTTGGACCCTGCCCCCCCCCCCCCCTCAAAACAACCACAGCAGACAAAAGCTCTGCTGCGGCGGAGCGGAGCAGGGCCTGGCGGCAGCCCAGAAAAAAAGGGAGAAACGTTCAGCTCTTTTTCAGGGCAATCTTTTGCAAGGGGACACAGCGGCAGGAGGAAAGCAAAGGTGCAACTTCCACCGGGGGGGGGGGGGGAGGGAGCAGGTCTCTCTGCCCGCTCGCCCCGCCCCAAACGAGAGACTTCTCCTGGCCCCCATCTCTTCCTTTCCTCTCCCCCCCTGCCCCCCAAATAAATAAATAAATCCCTGCAGCTTCGAGAGAGCTGGAAAAGGACGCCGCATGGGGGCCCCTCTGCAGATAGAGCAGCCAGCAGTACGGGGAGGGGAGAGAAGCGGAGCAAAGCACCAAGGGGCTGTGGCCCAGATCCAAAGGGGGCGGGGTGGGGGGCGGCTGGGAGCCGGACCCCCTCCCCTCCTCTCCCCCAGCGCCGGCTCCAAGCAACCCCCAACCCAGGCACTGCTCTGTCCGGAGGGACCCTTTCTTCCCCCCCTCCCCAAAGCCCAATCCTTGCATTGCTCCTTTGCAAAGGGACCCCCCCCCCCTCGTTGCAAAGCCTAAGGGGTCTCTCCTCTCTCCCCCCCCCCCCCCGCCCACCTTGTTGAAGGCGAAGAGCTCCTGCTTGATCTTCTCCCGCTGCGGGTCGTGGCCCTGGCGGCGGAAGCGAAACTTCATCATCTTGCCGGGCGGGAGAGGCGGCGGGCGGGAGGTTCCCCCATGCAAAAGTGCGTGAGCGGCGCCCGGCCGGGCTGCTGCAGAAGAGGCGCCCCGCTCGGCCGCGGAGAAGAGGGCTCCGGGCCAGGGGATCGGCGGCCCGCGCGGCCAATCGGGGCGCGCGAGGGGCGGGCCGGAGGGCGAGGGAGCGCTTCCCCCAAAGGAGGCAGCCGCACAATGGGCTGCGAAGGCAGGAGCCTTGCCCTGCCTCGCCTCGGCGCGCCTGCGCGACGGAGCCTCTTGGGAGTTGTAGTTTTTTTGGTTTGGTTTTTTTTTAAGGGGTGTTGCAAAATTCTTTGGACCGGGTCGCTTTTCGCAGTTGGGAAGCCGGCCAGCGCTGGGGTTGGCCCCTTGCCCGGGGTTGCAAAGGTTGCTGGGAAATGCAGTTTGGGAGAGGCGGGGGAAGGCTAGGGTTCCCAATCCCCAGGTGGGGGCAGGGGATCCCCCGGATTGGAGGCCCCCCCTCCCCCCCCCGCTTTAGGGTCATCAGAAATGTCTGCTGGGAACTCTATTATTCCCTATGGAGAGTTATCCACGGGTATCTGGGGCTCTGGGGTGGGTCTGTCTTTAGAGATAGAGGCGCCAAATTTTCAGCATAGCATCCAGTGCTTCTCCCCAAAATACCCCCCAAGTTTCAAAAAGATTGGACCAGGGGGTCCAATTCTATGAGCCCCCAAAGAAGGTGCCCCTATCCTTCATTGTTTCCTATGGAAACAAGGCATTTAAAAAGGTGTGCGGTCCCTTTAAATGTGATGGCCAGAACTCCCTTTGGAGTTCAATGGTGCTTGTCACACCCTGGCTCCGCCCCCAAAGTCTCCTGCACAACCCCCAAAGTCCCCAGATATTTCTTGAATTGGACTTGGCAACCCTAGGGAAGGCCGCCTCCAGAGTTCTCCTCCCAGGTTGAAAACAATCAGTGTCCTGGTTGCCAGCTTCAGCCTGGAGAATCCCTGGGGCTTTGGAGCATAATGCCAGAGAGTCCACCCTCCAAAGCAGCTGTTGTCTCCAGGGGAGCTGAGCTCTGTCATCTTTAGGGATCTCCAGTCCCTACCTGGAGGTTGGCAACAGCTGGGTAAAGAGGTCAGGTTCTTTTCTCCACCCCTTCCCCCCCCCCCCCCCCGCAGAACAAAATAGCAGTTTTAGAAAGTATAACATAGAAACTGGGAGAAACTGAAATCCCTCCCCAAGACACCATTCACAAATGGATTGTAGAGTTGCCAGGTCTGTGTTGGAAAACAGATGGAGATTTTGGGGAGGGAAGGGGCCTCAATAAGGTACAATGCCCCAGAGCCCATCCTTCCAAGCAGCCATTTTCTCCAGGGGAGCTGATCTCTGCCAGCAGGAGATCAGTTGTCAAAGTGGGGGATCTCCAGGCCCCACCTGGAGGCTGGCAACCCTAATAATAATGCCCTAGAGTTCACCCTTCAAAGCAGATGTTTTCTCCAGGGGAGCTGGTCACTGCCAGCTGGAGATCAGTTGTCAAAGCAAGAGATCTCCAGGCCCCACCTGGAGGCTGGCAACCCTAACTCTGGGTTGGGAAATACCAGGATATGTTAAGGGTGAAGACTGAGAAAGGAAGGGTGTGGGGATGTGAGGAACCTCTGCTGGGTATAATGCCACAGAATCTACCTTCCAAAGCAGCCCTTTTCTCCAGGGGAACTATTTCTGTCTCCTGGAGAGGAGTTCTAACTCCTGGTGATCTCAAGGTCCCACCTGGAGATTGGCAACCCTTCCAAATCCCAGGCCATTTCCTAAGCCAGACTTGGCCACCCCAGAAAAATTGCTCAGTTGTTTCCTGCTCAGCTCCTTCCTCTTTCTCCCCCTTCCCTTTCTGGAAACATGAGGGAAATGATACTTCTTTCTTCCCATTGCATCTGACGAAGCGGGCTCTGACTCAGTAAAGCTCATAGCGGAATGAATGTGTTTTGATCTTTAAGGTACCAAACTGGGCTTCTCTTTTCTTAAGAGCCCAAGAAACGCTTTCCTGAGAGAAACCTGGAAGGAAAACAAAAATATCCTGTCCCATTAAACAGGGTCTTAATTGGATGTCTTTGTCCTGGTGAATCTAATTCTCCATTTGTGCCATAAGCAGTTCCAGCTGCCTCTTTCCATCCATTAAGCCTCTCTTAAAGGGCTCAGGCTCTTTTGTGTGTGTCTCCAGGTTGTTGGCAACCCTTGTCAGCCCTGTTAAAAGTGCCTGGGAAATGGAGCAATCAGGTTTTTGGGGTTAAATCAGGTTAAATCCTGGTGCTGCCCCAATTGTGGTTGTCCATTTCCATTTAATCTATTAGCTTTTATGACCAAAGGTCTTAATCAGGATGTAAAAAAGGGTAAAAGGTAAAGGTAGTCCCCTGTGCAAGCACCAGTCGTCTTCGACTCTGGGGTGACGTTGCTTCCACTGCAGACTTTTTTACGGGGTGGTTTGCCATTGCCTTCCCCAGTCATCTACACTTTCCCCCCAGCAAGCTGGGGACTCATTTGACTGACCTCGGAAGGATGAAAAGCTGAGTCAACCTGGAGCCGGCTACCTGAACCAGCTTCCGCTGGGATCGAACTCAGGTCGTGAGCAGAGGGCTCCGACTGCAGTACTGCAGCTTTACCACTCTGCGCCATTCTGTAACAACTGTCAAAACATGCATTGGTATACAACATAAGCAACCATGTTCACAGAATTCAGATGTTACAGTCAAATATTCAAATCTAAAAGTGAATAAAATGTTAAAACAGGCATTTCTAACAAAACCTGTCATAAAGTTGTCATGTTAACTACATATATGCCAAATTCCATCACCCTCAGATAAATCCAAATTTCTGTCGTTTTACAGATAAGATTATCCTTCAAAATTTTGTAACAAAAGAGGTGGTTTCAGGATTAGTATTTGCCAGCAAATAAGAGATCACCCAAAGTTCAGTTGGTAATTGGTGTTTAATAAGAACAGGAGTTATCCAAATTGATCTAGGAATTTAACAGGGATGACAATGTAATAGAAGATGGCCAAGTGTTTCCACAGTTCATGTGGTTGCCATTTTTAAAAATTTCTCTCGTGAGCTTCTCTTTTCTGCCTCAGTTGCGAAATAGCAGGAGATTTGGGGGGTGGAACCTAGGGAGGACAGGGTTTGGCGAGGGGAAGAACCTATAATGCCACAGAGTCCACCCGCAAGAACAGCAGCCGTTTTCTCCAAGGGGGACTATACTGTATTGTATGGACATCCATTACAGTTCTCGGAGATCTCTAGGTTCCACCTGGAGATTGGCAACCTTAGGAGACTATACTGTATTGTATGGACATCCATTACAGTTCTTGGAGATCTCTAGGTTCCACCTGGAGATTGGCAACCTTAGGAGACTATACTGTATTGTATGGACATCCATTACAGTTCTTGGAGATCTCTAGGTTCCACCTGGAGATTGGCAACCTTAGGAGACTATACTGTATTGTATGGACATCCATTACAGTTCTTGGAGATCTCTAGGTTCCACCTGGAGATTGGCAACCTTAGGAGACTATACTGTATTGTATGGACATCCATTACAGTTCTTGGAGATCTCTAGGTTCCACCTGGAGATTGGCAACCTTAGGAGACTATACTGTATTGTATGGACATCCATTACAGTTCTTGGAGATCTCTAGGTTCCACCTGGAGATTGGCAACCTTACGAGACTATACTGTATTGTATGGACATCCATTACAGTTCTCGGAGATCTCTAGGTCCCACCTGGAGATTGGCAACCTTAGGAGATCTATTCAGAACTGCCTGGCACCCTAGACGAGGCTCACTTCTGGCACGCCTCCCCCCCCCCCCGCACTGATAATGTCATTGAGTCACATCAGGCCCCCCCAAATGCTGGCTCTAGGCAGTCACCTAGTTTGACTGGGTGGGACGGTGAGGGACTGGGTGGGACGGTGAGGGGAGGGACGGTGGCTCAGTGGTAGAGCATCTGCTTGGGAAGCAGAAGGTCCCAGGTTCAATCCCTGGCATCTCCCAAAAAAGGGTCCAGGCAAAGAGTGTGAAAACCTCAGCTTGAGACCCTGGAGAGCCGCTGCCAGTCTGAGAAGACAATACTGACTTTGATAGACCGAGGGTCTGATTCAGTAGAAGGCAGCTTCATATGTTCATATGCCTAGTGACAGGGTGGTCGTGGATCTCCTCTACTTGGGTATTATTGATGCCAGCTTATTAAGCCCTTACCCCTTTCCCTGAGCCCACTTGCAGGGAGGGCGGGATATAAACAGAAAGTAGATAGATAGATCAAATGGTGGAATGCTCTGGCAATCCAGTTTGGGAAGACAAAGGTGCTAAAATATTTCAGAATATTTCTCTCGCTTACTAACAGACAAGCACGACCTATGGAAGCTGTAGACCCCCCCTTAAGAGCCAGTTTGGTGCAGTGGTGAAGTGTGCGGATTCTTATCTGGGAGAACTGGGTTTGATTCCCCGCTCCTGCACTTGCACCTGCTGGAATGGCCTTGGGTCAGCCATAACTCTGGCAAAGGTTGTCCTTGAAAGGGCAGCTGCTGTGAGAGCCCTCTCAGCCCCACCCACCTCGCAGGGTGTCTGTTGTTGGGGGAGGAAGGGAAAGGAGATTGTGAGCCGCTCTCTTTGAGATTCCCCACTCCTCCACTTGCAGCTGCTGGAATGGCCTTGGGTCAGCCATAGCTCTGGCAGAGGTTGCCCTTGAAAGGGCAGGTGCTGTGTGTGCCCTCTCAGCCCCACCCACCTCGCAGGGTGTCTGTTATGGGGGAGGAAGGGAAAGGAGATTGTGAGCTGCTCTCTCTGAGATTCCCCACTCCTCCACTTGCAGCTGCTGGAATGGCCTTGGGTCAGCCATAACTCTGGCAGAGGTTGTCCTTGAAAGGGCAGCTGCTGTGAGAGCCCTCTCAGCCCCACCCACCTCGCAGGGTGTCTGTTGTTAGGGGAGGAAGGGAAAGGAGATTGTGAGCCGCTCTCTTTGAGATTCCCCACTCCTCCACTTGCAGCTGCTGGAATGGCCTTGGGTCAGCCATAGCTCTGGCAGAGGTTGCCCTTGAAAGGGCAGGTGCTGTGTGTGCCCTCTCAGCCCCACCCACCTCGCAGGGTGTCTGTTATGGGGGAGGAAGGGAAAGGAGATTGTGAGCTGCTCTCTCTGAGATTCCCCACTCCTCCACTTGCAGCTGCTGGAATGGCCTTGGGTCAGCCATAACTCTGGCAGAGGTTGTCCTTGAAAGGGCAGCTGCTGTGAGAGCCCTCTCAGCCCCACCCACCTCGCAGGGTGTCTGTTGTTAGGGGAGGAAGGAAAGGAGATTGTGAGCCGCTCTCTTTGAGATTCCCCACTCCTCCACTTGCAGCTGCTGGAATGGCCTTGGGTCAGCCATAGCTCTGGCAGAGGTTGCCCTTGAAAGGGCAGGTGCTGTGTGTGCCCTCTCAGCCCCACCCACCTCGCAGGGTGTCTGTTGTGGGGGAGGAAGGGAAAGGAGATTGTGAGCTGCTCTCTCTGAGATTCCCCACTCCTCCACTTGCAGCTGCTGGAATGGCCTTGGGTCAGCCATAACTCTGGCAAAGGTTGTCCTTGAAAGGGCAGCTGCTGTGAGAGCCCTCTCAGCCCCACCCACCTCTGTTGTGGGGGGGAGAAAATATAGGAATGTAGAGAGAAGGCGGGCTATAATCTGCAGTCTTCTTCTTCTTAATAGATACACACATGGCCTGGCCCAGCCTGGTCCAACAAGTCTCATTTATGTTAGATCCAACACCCATAACAAATGAGTTGGCACCCCTGGTCTGCATCTCTCAAATGCAAAACAGGAAACAGCCGTGAAGGTGAGCACCCAAACATCATGTGCAAAGAAAAGCTACCCCTTTTGAATCGTTACGTGCTATGCTACCCCTGTTGAATTGCTGCCGTCCCGCGTCGGCTCACGGGAAAGGAAGCCTCAGAAAGGAAAATAAGTCGGCAAAGGTGCGTCATTCTCCTGGTGCGTTCACTTTTTGATCCGGCAAGTCAAGCTTGTGGATTCTTCAGCGATGCGCTGTTTGCAGGATCGGGGCCCACGAGAAATGCGCCAAAGGTGGGAGAACTGGTTAGGAGAGGAGCTCCTCTGGAGGAAGCCCAGGCGGGTTTGGCGCTGGCTTGTGGGTTTGCGCAAGCTGTAGGCGTTGTGTTTGTTTACGACGAGGCCTGCTATTGCCAACTTCGACTTTTTAACATTTTTTTGGTCACGCTCGATCATGTTTTCAGCTGCACCAAAGGTGTCTGGCCATGGCAAAGGGAAACGATTTCTCCTCTAGAGATAGGGTTGCCAATCACACAGCAGAGCTACTGAGCCAAGCCTCTCTTCCTTCTATTGGCTGAGCTCCCCCCCCCAGTCCTTCCTTTGCCCAGTCCCCTGGATCCCATGGGAGAAATACAAAGAAAGCATCTTAAGTCCAATGAGTGCTAACATTTTAAGCATGTTTTAAGTTTTTAAAAATATATTTAATTGTGTTTGCGTCCTTTATAAAATTTGTATCTCTGCTACCTAATCTTAAACAGGTACACATGGCTTGGTCTGGCATAGACCGGCCCAACAAGGTCTCATTTAGGTCAGATCCGACCCTCATAACAAATGAGTTCGACACCCTTGGTCTGGATTCAGACCTGGAGAAAATGCCACTTAGTGCTGCAAGTAGGAAGTTTGGTCTGGAGTCAGCACTCCAATAGGGTTGCCAATCCCCAGGTGGGGGCAGGGGATCCCCGGTTTGGAGGCCCTCCCAGCTGCAGGGTCATCAGAAAGCGGGGGGGGGGAAGGGAGGAAATGTCTGCTGGGAACTCTATTATTCTCAATGGAGACATTCCCATAGGAAATAATGGAGAATTGATCGTGGGTATCTGGACTCGGGGGGGGGGGCTGTTTTTTGAGGTAGAGGCACAGGTTTTCAGCATAGCATCCAGTGCCTCTCCCCAAAATTCCACCCAAGTTTCAAAAAGATTGAACGAGGGGGTCCAATTCTATGAGCCCCAAAAACAAGGTGCCGCTATCCTTCATTGTTTCCTATGGAAGCAAGGCTTTAAAAAGGTGTGCGGTCCCTTTAAATGTGATGGCCAGAACTCCCTTTGGAGTTCAATTGTGCTTGTCACACCCTTGCTCCTGGCTCCGCCCCAATGTCTCCTGGCTCCATCCCAAAGTCCCCAGATATTCTTCAATCGGACTTGGCAACCCTAATTCCCAAATGGTGCCCAGGAGCTAGGTTGCCAACCTACAGGTGGGGCCTGGTGATCTCCACTTTTAACAATTCATCTCCAGCGGCAGAGAACAGCTCCCTGGAGAAAACGGTTGCTTGGAAGGATGGGACCCTATGGCTACCACCATTCTTGGCCGGCTCTGCTCCTGTATTTTTTAATAGCTGCTGGCCACTTCGAAATTAGAGCCAGCTCGAGTATCGGTTAGCGCCAGACTCAGAGACCCAGATTCGAATCCCCACTCCGCTGTGGAAGCCACTGGAGCCACTCATGCACTTTTGGCCTAACCTACTCACAGGTTGTGGCAAAGATAAATTGGAAAAGGGGGGGGGGGATATTGTAAGCCCCATTGGCTTCCCTTTTGGGGGAGAAAAGTGGGATATACATGAAGTCAATAAATAAGCCACAAACAATAGTTAATGCCCAGAGCTTTACGTGACCGAAAACTGGGAGCCCGCTAGTGTTGAACAGAGGTCCGACTTGGGTTCGAATCGCTACTCTGCTTTCTAGGTGTCTTTGGCAAAGCTCTTTCAGCTGTTTGTTGTGAGGATAAAACGAGAAGAGGAGAGAAACAAAGTTTTAACATAGATTTTGTTCTAAAGTAGCCAACTGATATTTGAATTATCAATTTACATGCTGGATTGTATATTTAGTTATTTTCTTCTCTTTATTGTAGTGCTGTTACTTATATTAATGATATCTAGATATGTTTTCTTATCATTACTACTTATTTTGTATGTTTAAATTTTAAAATAAAGTTTTTAGAAAT